>NW_027325135.1:0-181872 GCF_028372415.1 Notamacropus eugenii
ATCGATAAGTTGTAATTTGAATCTGGAATCATAATTTCCGGGTGCCATTGAAGTGCCACATGCGGAAGAGAATTCTAGTATCAGAAACTGGAAAAGGAAATCAGAAGGGGAATTATGATCGGGATTGTGGAAGTGGATTTTAGAATTGCATTTGGTAATTGCCGGTTGGAACTGGAATTTGGAAGTGACATTTAGAATTGGAATTTAGAACTGGAATTTGCAAGTGGAATTTGGACTGGCATTTGGAAGTGGAATTTGGAATTGGAAATTTGGATGTGAAATTTAGAATTGGAATGCAGAAACTTGAGGGAATTTGCAAGTGGAATTTGGAAATTTAGTTTGGAATTGGAATTTGAAACACCAATTTTTCAAGGGTACTTAGAAAGCAGACTTTATTAATAAGTTGTCATTTGAATGTGGAATCATAATTTCAATATGCAATTGAAATGCGACATGTGGAAGAGAATTCTAGTATCAGCAACTGGAATATGAAAGCAGATGGGGAATTGGGAACGGGAGTGTAAGTGAATTTTGGAATTGCATTTGGTCATTGGAGGTTGGAACTCGAATTTGGAATGGGAATTTGGAAGTGGATTTTTGAAGCAGAATTGAGAATTTGACTTTAGAAGTGGAATTTGGAAGTGGAGTTTGGAATTGGAATTTACAATTGGAATTTGGAACTGGAATTTGGAAGTGAAATTTGAAATTGGAATTTGAAACATAAATTTACAAGGGGACTTAGAAAGAAGAATTTTATTCAAAATGAGGAAATTAAATCTGGGAATCATAATTTCAGGATACAAGTGAAGTGCGACATGTGGAAGAGAATTAGAGTATCAGAATTTGGAAAAGGGAATCAAACGGGGAATTAGGATGGGCACGGTGGAAGTGGATTTTCGAATTTCATTTCCTAATTGGCGGTTGGAACTGGATTTTGGAAGTGAAATTTAGAATTGGAATTTAGAACTGGAATATGGAAGTGGGGTTTGGAAGTGGAATTTAAAATTGTAATTTGCTACCTGAATTTGGAAGTGGAATTAAGAATGGGAATTTAAAGTGGAATTTTCAGGTGGAATTTGGAATTAGAATTTGAAACACAAATTTACAAGGGTTCTTAGAAAGCAAAATTTGATTAAAAAGAGGCAATGTGAATCTGGAATCAAAATTTCAGGATGCACTTGAAGTGCGACATGTGGAAGGGAATGATATTATCAAAAATTGGAAAAGGAAATGAGAAGCGGGAATTGGGAATGGAATTGTGGAAGTGTTTATCAGAAAAGCATTTGGTAATTGGAGCCTGGAACTGTAATTTGGAATTAGAATTTAGAATTGGAATTTGATACTGAAATTTGGAAGTGAAATTTAGAATTGGAATTTAGAACTGGAATTTGAAAGCCGAATTTGGAACTGGAGTTTGGAAGCAGAATTTGGAATTGGAATGTGGAAGTGGATTTTGGAATCAGAATTTGGAATTGGAATTTAGAACTGGAATATGGAAGTGGAATTTGGAAGTGGAATTTAAAATTGGAATTTCGAACCTGGAATTTGGAAGTGAAATTTAGAATTAGAATTCAGAACTGGAATTTGGGAGCAGAATTTGGAACTTCAATTAGGAACTGGAATTTAGAAGTGGAATTTGAAATTCGAATTTAGCAGTGGAATTTGGAATTGGAATTTGTAAGTGGAATTTGGAAGCGGAATTTGGAATTGGAATTTGGAATTGGAATTTAGAAATGGAATTTGGAATTGGAATTTAGAACTGGAATTTGGAAGTTGAATGTAGAATTGGAATTTGGAAATTGAATTTTTAA
The DNA here is from genome assembly GCF_028372415.1 of Notamacropus eugenii. Classification (NCBI taxonomy): domain Eukaryota; kingdom Metazoa; phylum Chordata; class Mammalia; order Diprotodontia; family Macropodidae; genus Notamacropus; species Notamacropus eugenii. The sequence goes on from NW_027325135.1 coordinate 1,812, forward strand.
GTGTTATTTGAAACACAACTTTAAAAGGGTACTTAGAAAGCAGACTTTCATCGATAAGTTGTAATTTGAATCTGGAATCATAATTTCCGGATGCAATTGAAGTGCCACATGCGGAAGAGAATTCTAGTATCAGAAACTGGAAAAGGAAATCAGAAGGGGAATTATGATCGGGACTGTGGAAGTGGATTTTAGAATTGCATTTGGTAATTGCCGGTTGGAACTGGAATTTGGAAGTGACATTTAGAATTGGAATTTAGAACTGGAATTTGCAAGTGGAATTTGGAACTGGCATTTGGAAGTGGAATTTGGAATTGGAATTTGGATGTGAAATTTAGAATTGGAATGCAGAACTGGAATTTGTAAGTGGAATTTGGAAATTTAGTTTGGAATTGGAATTTGAAACACCAATTTTCAAGGGTACTTAGAAAGCAGACTTTATTAATAAGTTGTAATTTGAATGTGTAATCATCATTTCAGTATGCAATTGAAAGGCGACATGTGGAAGAGAATTCTAGTATCAGAAACTGGAATAGGAAAGCAGATGGGGAATTGGCAACGGGAGTGTAAGTGAATTTTAGAATTGCATTTGGTCATTGGAGGTTGGAACTCGAATTTGGAATGGGAATTTGGAAGTGGATTTTTGAAGCAGAATTGGGAATTTGACTTTAGCAGTGGAATTTGGAAGTGGAGTTTGGAACTGGAATTTACCATTGGAATTTTGAACTGGAATTTGGAAGTGAAATTTGAAATTGGAATTTGAAACATAAATTTACAAGGGGACTTAGAAAGAAGAATTTTATTCAAAATGAGAAAATTAAATCTGGAATGATAATTTCAAGATACAAGTGAAGTGCGACACGTGGAAGAGAATTAGATTATCAGAATTTGGAAAAGGGAATCAGACGGGGAATTAGGATGGGCACGGTGGAAGTGGATTTTCGAATTTCATTTGCTAATTGGCGGTTGGAAGTGGAATTTGGAAGTGAAATTTAGAATTGGAATTTAGAACTGGAATATGGAATTGGGATTTGGAAGTGGAATTTAAAATTGTAATTTGTTACCTGAATTTGGAAGTGGAATTAAGAATGGGAATTTAAAGTGGAATTTTCAGGTGGAATTTGGAATTAGAATTTGAAACCAAATTTACAAGGGTACTTAGAAAGCAGAATTTGATTAAAAAGAGGCAATGTGAATCTGGAATCAAAATTTCAGGATGCACTTGAAGTGCGACATGTGGAAGGGAATGATATTATCAGAAATTGGAATAGGAAATCAGAAGGGGATTTGGGAATGGAATTGTGGAAGTGTATTTCAGAAAGGCATTTGGTAATTGGAGCTTGGAACTGTAATTTGGAATTAGAATTTAGAATTGCAAATTGATACTGAAATTTGGAAGTGAAATTTAGAATTGGAATTTAGAACTGGAATTTTAAAGCCGAATTTGGAACTGGAGTTTGGAAGCAGAATTTGGACTTGGAATGTGGAAGTGGATTTTGGAATCAGAATTTGGAATTGGAATTTAGAACTGGAATATGGAAGTGGAATTTGGAAGTGGAATTTCGAATTGGAATTTCGATTTGGAATTTGGAACTGGAATATGGAAGTGGAATTTGGAAGTGGAATTTAAAATTGGAATTTCGAACCTGAAATTTGGAAGTGAAATTCAGAATTAGAATTCAGAACTGGAATTTGGGAGCAGAATTTGGAACTTCAATTAGGAACTGGAATTTAGAAGTGGAATTTGAAATTCGAATTTAGCAGTGGAATTTGGAATTGGAATTTGTAAGTGGAATTTGGAAGCGGAATTTGGAATTGGAATTTGGAATTGGAATTTAGAATTGGAATTTGGAATTGGAATTTAGAACTGGAATTTGGAAGTTGAATGTAGAATTGGAATTTGGTAATTGAATTTTTAAGTGTTATTTGAAACACAACTTTAAAAGTGTACTTAGAAAGCAGACTTTTATCGATAAGTTGTAATTTGAATCTGGAATCATAATTTCCGGGTGCCATTGAAGTGCCACATGCGGAAGAGAATTCTAGTATCAGAAACTGGAAAAGGAAATCAGAAGGGGAATTATGATCGGGATTGTGGAAGTGGATTTTAGAATTGCATTTGGTAATTGCCGGTTGGAACTGGAATTTGGAAGTGACATTTAGAATTGGAATTTAGAACTGGAATTTGCAAGTGGAATTTGGAACTGGCATTTGGAAGTGGAATTTGGAATTGGAATTTGGATGTGAAATTTAGAATTGGAATGCAGAACTGGAATTTGCAAGTGGAATTTGGAAATTTAGTTTGGAATTGGAATTTGAAACACCAATTTTCAAGGGTATTTAGAAAGCAGACTTTATTAATAAGTTGTCATTTGAATGTGGAATCATAATTTCAATATGCAATTGAAATGCGACATGTGGAAGAGAATTCTAGTATCAGAAACTGGAATAGGAAAGCAGATGGGGAATTGGGAACGGGAGTGTAAGTGAATTTTGGAATTGCATTTGGTCATTGGAGGTTGGAACTCGAATTTGGAATAGGAATTTGGAAGTGGATTTTTGAAGCAGAATTGGGAATTTGACTTTAGAAGTGGAATTTGGAAGTGGAGTTTGGAATTGGAATTTACAATTGGAATTTGGAACTGGAATTTGGAAGTGAAATTTGAAATTGGAATTTGAAACATAAATTTACAAGGGGACTTAGAAAGAAGAATTTTATTCAAAATGAGGAAATTAAATCTGGAATCATAATTTCAGGATACAAGTGAAGTGCGACATGTGGAAGAGAATTAGAGTATCAGAATTTGGAAAAGGGAATCAGACGGGGAATTAGGATGGGCACAGTGGAAGTGGATTTTCGAATTTCATTTGCTAATTGGCGGTTGGAACTGAAATTTGGACGTAAAATTTAGAATTGGAATTTAGAACTGGAATATGGAAGTGGGATTTGGAAGTGGAATTTATAATTGTAATTTGTTACCTGAATTTGGAAGTGGAATTAAGAATGGGAATTTAAAGTGGAATTTTCAGGTGGAATTTGGAATTAGAATTTGAAACACAAATTTACAAGGGTACTTAGAAAGCAGAATTTGATTAAAAAGAGGCAATGTGAATCTGGAATCAAAATTTCAGGATGCACTTGAAGTGCGACATGTGGAAGGGAATGATATTATCAGAAATTGGAAAAGGAAATCAGAAGGGGATTTGGGAATGGAATTGTGGAAGTGTATTTCAGAAAGGCATTTGGTAATTAGAGCCTGGAACTGTAATTTGGAATTAGAATTTAGAATTGCAAATTGAAACTGAAATTTGGAAGTGAAATTTAGAATTGGAATTTAGAACTGGAATTTTAAAGCCGAATTTGGAACTGGAGTTTGGAAGCAGAATTTGGACTTGGAATGTGGAAGTGGATTTTGGAATCAGAATTTGGAATTGGAATTTAGAACTGGAATATGGAAGTGGAATTTGGAAGTGGAATTTCGAATTGGAATTTCGATTTGGAATTTGGAACTGGAATATGGAAGTGGAATATGGAAGTGGAATTTAAAATTAGAATTTCGAACCTGAAATTTGGAAGTGAAATTCAGAATTAGAATTCAGAACTGGAATTTGGGAGCAGAATTTGGAACTTCAATTAGGAACTGGAATTTAGAAGTGGAATTTGAAATTCGAATTTAGCAGTGGAATTTGGAATTGGAATTTGTAAGTGGAATTTGGAAGCGGAATTTGGAATTGGAATTTGGAATTGGAATTTAGAAATGGAATTTGGAATTGGAATTTAGAACTGGAATTTGGAAGTTGAATGTAGAATTGGAATTTGGAAATTGAATTTTTAAGTGTTATTTGAAACACAACTTTAAAAGGGTACTTAGAAAGCAGACTTTCATCGATAAGTTGTAATTTGAATCTGGAATCATAATTTCCGGATGCAATTGAAGTGCCACATGCGGAAGAGAATTCTAGTATCAGAAACTGGAAAAGGAAATCAGAAGGGGAATTATGATCAGGACTGTGGAAGTGGATTTTAGAATTGCATTTGGTAATTGTCGGTTGGAACTGGAATTTGGAAGTGACATTTAGAATTGGAATTTAGAACTGGAATTTGCAAGTGGAATTTGGAACTGGCATTTGGAAGTGGAATTTGGAATTGGAATTTGGATGTGAAATTTAGAATTGGAATGCAGAACTGGAATTTGTAAGTGGAATTTGGAAATTTAGTTTGGAATTGGAATTTGAAACACCAATTTTCAAGGGTACTTAGAAAGCAGACTTTATTAATAAGTTGTAATTTGAATGTGTAATCATCATTTCAGTATGCAATTGAAAGGCGACATGTGGAAGAGAATTCTAGTATCAGAAACTGGAATAGGAAAGCAGATGGGGAATTGGCAACGGGAGTGTAAGTGAATTTTAGAATTGCATTTGGTCATTGGAGGTTGGAACTCGAATTTGGAATGGGAATTTGGAAGTGGATTTTTGAAGCAGAATTGGGAATTTGACTTTAGCAGTGGAATTTGGAAGTGGAGTTTGGAACTGGAATTTACCATTGGAATTTTGAACTGGAATTTGGAAGTGAAATTTGAAATTGGAATTTGAAACATAAATTTACAAGGGGACTTAGAAAGAAGAATTTTATTCAAAATGAGAAAATTAAATCTGGAATGATAATTTCAAGATACAAGTGAAGTGCGACATGTGGAAGAGAATTAGATTATCAGAATTTGGAAAAGGGAATCAGACGGGGAATTAGGATGGGCACGGTGGAAGTGGATTTTCGAATTTCATTTGCTAATTGGCGGTTGGAAGTGGAATTTGGAAGTGAAATTTAGAATTGGAATTTAGAACTGGAATATGGAATTGGGATTTGGAAGTGGAATTTAAAATTGTAATTTGTTACCTGAATTTGGAAGTGGAATTAAGAATGGGAATTTAAAGTGGAATTTTCAGGTGGAATTTGGAATTAGAATTTGAAACCAAATTTACAAGGGTACTTAGAAAGCAGAATTTGATTAAAAAGAGGCAATGTGAATCTGGAATCAAAATTTCAGGATGCACTTGAAGTGCGACATGTGGAAGGGAATGATATTATCAGAAATTGGAATAGGAAATCAGAAGGGGATTTGGGAATGGAATTGTGGAAGTGTATTTCAGAAAGGCATTTGGTAATTGGAGCTTGGAACTGTAATTTGGAATTAGAATTTAGAATTGCAAATTGATACTGAAATTTGGAAGTGAAATTTAGAATTGGAATTTAGAACTGGAATTTTAAAGCCGAATTTGGAACTGGAGTTTGGAAGCAGAATTTGGACTTGGAATGTGGAAGTGGATTTTGGAATCAGAATTTGGAATTGGAATTTAGAACTGGAATATGGAAGTGGAATTTGGAAGTGGAATTTCGAATTGGAATTTCGATTTGGAATTTGGAACTGGAATATGGAAGTGGAATTTGGAAGTGGAATTTAAAATTGGAATTTCGAACCTGAAATTTGGAAGTGAAATTCAGAATTAGAATTCAGAACTGGAATTTGGGAGCAGAATTTGGAACTTCAATTAGGAACTGGAATTTAGAAGTGGAATTTGAAATTCGAATTTAGCAGTGGAATTTGGAATTGGAATTTGTAAGTGGAATTTGGAAGCGGAATTTGGAATTGGAATTTGGAATTGGAATTTAGAATTGGAATTTGGAATTGGAATTTAGAACTGGAATTTGGAAGTTGAATGTAGAATTGGAATTTGGAAATTGAATTTTTAAGTGTTATTTGAAACACAACTTTAAAAGTGTACTTAGAAAGCAGACTTTTATCGATAAGTTGTAATTTGAATCTGGAATCATAATTTCCGGGTGCCATTGAAGTGCCACATGCGGAAGAGAATTCTAGTATCAGAAACTGGAAAAGGAAATCAGAAGGGGAATTATGATCGGGATTGTGGAAGTGGATTTTAGAATTGCATTTGGTAATTGCCGGTTGGAACTGGAATTTGGAAGTGACATTTAGAATTGGAATTTAGAACTGGAATTTGCAAGTGGAATTTGGAACTGGCATTTGGAAGTGGAATTTGGAATTGGAATTTGGATGTGAAATTTAGAATTGGAATGCAGAACTGGAATTTGCAAGTGGAATTTGGAAATTTAGTTTGGAATTGGAATTTGAAACACCAATTTTCAAGGGTACTTAGAAAGCAGACTTTATTAATAAGTTGTCATTTGAATGTGGAATCATAATTTCAATATGCAATTGAAATGCGACATGTGGAAGAGAATTCTAGTATCAGAAACTGGAATATGAAAGCAGATGGGGAATTGGGAACGGGAGTGTAAGTGAATTTTGGAATTGCATTTGGTCATTGGAGGTTGGAACTCGAATTTGGAATGGGAATTTGGAAGTGGATTTTTGAAGCAGAATTGAGAATTTGACTTTAGAAGTGGAATTTGGAAGTGGAGTTTGGAATTGGAATTTACAATTGGAATTTGGAACTGGAATTTGGAAGTGAAATTTGAAATTGGAATTTGAAACATAAATTTACAAGGGGACTTAGAAAGAAGAATTTTATTCAAAATGAGGAAATTAAATCTGGAATCATAATTTCAGGATACAAGTGAAGTGCGACATGTGGAAGAGAATTAGAGTATCAGAATTTGGAAAAGGGAATCAAACGGGGAATTAGGATGGGCACGGTGGAAGTGGATTTTCGAATTTCATTTCCTAATTGGCGGTTGGAACTGGATTTTGGAAGTGAAATTTAGAATTGGAATTTAGAACTGGAATATGGAAGTGGGGTTTGGAAGTGGAATTTAAAATTGTAATTTGCTACCTGAATTTGGAAGTGGAATTAAGAATGGGAATTTAAAGTGGAATTTTCAGGTGGAATTTGGAATTAGAATTTGAAACACAAATTTACAAGGGTTCTTAGAAAGCAAAATTTGATTAAAAAGAGGCAATGTGAATCTGGAATCAAAATTTCAGGATGCACTTGAAGTGCGACATGTGGAAGGGAATGATATTATCAAAAATTGGAAAAGGAAATGAGAAGGGGAATTGGGAATGGAATTGTGGAAGTGTTTTTCAGAAAAGCATTTGGTAATTGGAGCCTGGAACTGTAATTTGGAATTAGAATTTAGAATTGGAATTTGATACTGAAATTTGGAAGTGAAATTTAGAATTGGAATTTAGAACTGGAATTTGAAAGCCGAATTTGGAACTGGAGTTTGGAAGCAGAATTTGGAATTGGAATGTGGAAGTGGATTTTGGAATCAGAATTTGGAATTGGAATTTAGAACTGGAATATGGAAGTGGAATTTGGAAGTGGAATTTAAAATTGGAATTTCGAACCTGGAATTTGGAAGTGAAATTTAGAATTAGAATTCAGAACTGGAATTTGGGAGCAGAATTTGGAACTTCAATTAGGAACTGGAATTTAGAAGTGGAATTTGAAATTCGAATTTAGCAGTGGAATTTGGAATTGGAATTTGTAAGTGGAATTTGGAAGCGGAATTTGGAATTGGAATTTGGAATTGGAATTTAGAAATGGAATTTGGAATTGGAATTTAGAACTGGAATTTGGAAGTTGAATGTAGAATTGGAATTTGGAAATTGAATTTTTAAGTGTTATTTGAAACACAACTTTAAAAGGGTACTTAGAAAGCAGACTTTCATCGATAAGTTGTAATTTGAATCTGGAATCATAATTTCCGGATGCAATTGAAGTGCCACATGCGGAAGAGAATTCTAGTATCAGAAACTGGAAAAGGAAATCAGAAGGGGAATTATGATCGGGACTGTGGAAGTGGATTTTAGAATTGCATTTGGTAATTGCCGGTTGGAACTGGAATTTGGAAGTGACATTTAGAATTGGAATTTAGAACTGGAATTTGCAAGTGGAATTTGGAACTGGCATTTGGAAGTGGAATTTGGAATTGGAATTTGGATGTGAAATTTAGAATTGGAATGCAGAACTGGAATTTGTAAGTGGAATTTGGAAATTTAGTTTGGAATTGGAATTTGAAACACCAATTTTCAAGGGTACTTAGAAAGCAGACTTTATTAATAAGTTGTAATTTGAATGTGTAATCATCATTTCAGTATGCAATTGAAAGGCGACATGTGGAAGAGAATTCTAGTATCAGAAACTGGAATAGGAAAGCAGATGGGGAATTGGCAACGGGAGTGTAAGTGAATTTTAGAATTGCATTTGGTCATTGGAGGTTGGAACTCGAATTTGGAATGGGAATTTGGAAGTGGATTTTTGAAGCAGAATTGGGAATTTGACTTTAGCAGTGGAATTTGGAAGTGGAGTTTGGAACTGGAATTTACCATTGGAATTTTGAACTGGAATTTGGAAGTGAAATTTGAAATTGGAATTTGAAACATAAATTTACAAGGGGACTTAGAAAGAAGAATTTTATTCAAAATGAGAAAATTAAATCTGGAATGATAATTTCAAGATACAAGTGAAGTGCGACATGTGGAAGAGAATTAGATTATCAGAATTTGGAAAAGGGAATCAGACGGGGAATTAGGATGGGCACGGTGGAAGTGGATTTTCGAATTTCATTTGCTAATTGGCGGTTGGAAGTGGAATTTGGAAGTGAAATTTAGAATTGGAATTTAGAACTGGAATATGGAATTGGGATTTGGAAGTGGAATTTAAAATTGTAATTTGTTACCTGAATTTGGAAGTGGAATTAAGAATGGGAATTTAAAGTGGAATTTTCAGGTGGAATTTGGAATTAGAATTTGAAACCAAATTTACAAGGGTACTTAGAAAGCAGAATTTGATTAAAAAGAGGCAATGTGAATCTGGAATCAAAATTTCAGGATGCACTTGAAGTGCGACATGTGGAAGGGAATGATATTATCAGAAATTGGAATAGGAAATCAGAAGGGGATTTGGGAATGGAATTGTGGAAGTGTATTTCAGAAAGGCATTTGGTAATTGGAGCTTGGAACTGTAATTTGGAATTAGAATTTAGAATTGCAAATTGATACTGAAATTTGGAAGTGAAATTTAGAATTGGAATTTAGAACTGGAATTTTAAAGCCGAATTTGGAACTGGAGTTTGGAAGCAGAATTTGGACTTGGAATGTGGAAGTGGATTTTGGAATCAGAATTTGGAATTGGAATTTAGAACTGGAATATGGAAGTGGAATTTGGAAGTGGAATTTCGAATTGGAATTTCGATTTGGAATTTGGAACTGGAATATGGAAGTGGAATTTGGAAGTGGAATTTAAAATTGGAATTTCGAACCTGAAATTTGGAAGTGAAATTCAGAATTAGAATTCAGAACTGGAATTTGGGAGCAGAATTTGGAACTTCAATTAGGAACTGGAATTTAGAAGTGGAATTTGAAATTCGAATTTAGCAGTGGAATTTGGAATTGGAATTTGTAAGTGGAATTTGGAAGCGGAATTTGGAATTGGAATTTGGAATTGGAATTTAGAATTGGAATTTGGAATTGGAATTTAGAACTGGAATTTGGAAGTTGAATGTAGAATTGGAATTTGGTAATTGAATTTTTAAGTGTTATTTGAAACACAACTTTAAAAGTGTACTTAGAAAGCAGACTTTTATCGATAAGTTGTAATTTGAATCTGGAATCATAATTTCCGGGTGCCATTGAAGTGCCACATGCGGAAGAGAATTCTAGTATCAGAAACTGGAAAAGGAAATCAGAAGGGGAATTATGATCGGGATTGTGGAAGTGGATTTTAGAATTGCATTTGGTAATTGCCGGTTGGAACTGGAATTTGGAAGTGACATTTAGAATTGGAATTTAGAACTGGAATTTGCAAGTGGAATTTGGAACTGGCATTTGGAAGTGGAATTTGGAATTGGAATTTGGATGTGAAATTTAGAATTGGAATGCAGAACTGGAATTTGCAAGTGGAATTTGGAAATTTAGTTTGGAATTGGAATTTGAAACACCAATTTTCAAGGGTACTTAGAAAGCAGACTTTATTAATAAGTTGTCATTTGAATGTGGAATCATAATTTCAATATGCAATTGAAATGCGACATGTGGAAGAGAATTCTAGTATCAGAAACTGGAATAGGAAAGCAGATGGGGAATTGGGAACGGGAGTGTAAGTGAATTTTGGAATTGCATTTGGTCATTGGAGGTTGGAACTCGAATTTGGAATGGGAATTTGGAAGTGGATTTTTGAAGCAGAATTGGGAATTTGACTTTAGAAGTGGAATTTGGAAGTGGAGTTTGGAATTGGAATTTACAATTGGAATTTGGAACTGGAATTTGGAAGTGAAATTTGAAATTGGAATTTGAAACATAAATTTACAAGGGGACTTAGAAAGAAGAATTTTATTCAAAATGAGGAAATTAAATCTGGAATCATAATTTCAGGATACAAGTGAAGTGCGACATGTGGAAGAGAATTAGAGTATCAGAATTTGGAAAAGGGAATCAAACGGGGAATTAGGATGGGCACGGTGGAAGTGGATTTTCGAATTTCATTTCCTAATTGGCGGTTGGAACTGGATTTTGGAAGTGAAATTTAGAATTGGAATTTAGAACTGGAATATGGAAGTGGGGTTTGGAAGTGGAATTTAAAATTGTAATTTGCTACCTGAATTTGGAAGTGGAATTAAGAATGGGAATTTAAAGTGGAATTTTCAGGTGGAATTTGGAATTAGAATTTGAAACACAAATTTACAAGGGTTCTTAGAAAGCAAAATTTGATTAAAAAGAGGCAATGTGAATCTGGAATCAAAATTTCAGGATGCACTTGAAGTGCGACATGTGGAAGGGAATGATATTATCAAAAATTGGAAAAGGAAATGAGAAGGGGAATTGGGAATGGAATTGTGGAAGTGTTTTTCAGAAAAGCATTTGGTAATTGGAGCCTGGAACTGTAATTTGGAATTAGAATTTAGAATTGGAATTTGATACTGAAATTTGGAAGTGAAATTTAGAATTGGAATTTAGAACTGGAATTTGAAAGCCGAATTTGGAACTGGAGTTTGGAAGCAGAATTTGGAATTGGAATGTGGAAGTGGATTTTGGAATCAGAATTTGGAATTGGAATTTAGAACTGGAATATGGAAGTGGAATTTGGAAGTGGAATTTAAAATTGGAATTTCGAACCTGGAATTTGGAAGTGAAATTTAGAATTAGAATTCAGAACTGGAATTTGGGAGCAGAATTTGGAACTTCAATTAGGAACTGGAATTTAGAAGTGGAATTTGAAATTCGAATTTAGCAGTGGAATTTGGAATTGGAATTTGTAAGTGGAATTTGGAAGCGGAATTTGGAATTGGAATTTGGAATTGGAATTTAGAAATGGAATTTGGAATTGGAATTTAGAACTGGAATTTGGAAGTTGAATGTAGAATTGGAATTTGGAAATTGAATTTTTAAGTGTTATTTGAAACACAACTTTAAAAGGGTACTTAGAAAGCAGACTTTCATCGATAAGTTGTAATTTGAATCTGGAATTATAATTTCCGGATGCAATTGAAGTGCCACATGCGGAAGAGAATTCTAGTATCAGAAACTGGAAAAGGAAATCAGAAGGGGAATTATGATCGGGACTGTGGAAGTGGATTTTAGAATTGCATTTGGTAATTGCCGGTTGGAACTGGAATTTGGAAGTGACATTTAGAATTGGAATTTAGAACTGGAATTTGCAAGTGGAATTTGGAACTGGCATTTGGAAGTGGAATTTGGAATTGGAATTTGGATGTGAAATTTAGAATTGGAATGCAGAACTGGAATTTGTAAGTGGAATTTGGAAATTTAGTTTGGAATTGGAATTTGAAACACCAATTTTCAAGGGTACTTAGAAAGCAGACTTTATTAATAAGTTGTAATTTGAATGTGTAATCATCATTTCAGTATGCAATTGAAAGGCGACATGTGGAAGAGAATTCTAGTATCAGAAACTGGAATAGGAAAGCAGATGGGGAATTGGCAACGGGAGTGTAAGTGAATTTTAGAATTGCATTTGGTCATTGGAGGTTGGAACTCGAATTTGGAATGGGAATTTGGAAGTGGATTTTTGAAGCAGAATTGGGAATTTGACTTTAGCAGTGGAATTTGGAAGTGGAGTTTGGAACTGGAATTTACCATTGGAATTTTGAACTGGAATTTGGAAGTGAAATTTGAAATTGGAATTTGAAACATAAATTTACAAGGGGACTTAGAAAGAAGAATTTTATTCAAAATGAGGAAATTAAATCTGGAATCATAATTTCAGGATACAAGTGAAGTGCGACATGTGGAAGAGAATTAGAGTATCAGAATTTGGAAAAGGGAATCAAACGGGGAATTAGGATGGGCACGGTGGAAGTGGATTTTCGAATTTCATTTCCTAATTGGCGGTTGGAACTGGATTTTGGAAGTAAAATTTAGAATTGGAATTTAGAACTGGAATATGGAAGTGGGGTTTGGAAGTAGAATTTAAAATTGTAATTTGCTACCTGAATTTGGAAGTGGAATTAAGAATGGGAATTTAAAGTGGAATTTTCAGGTGGAATTTGGAATTAGAATTTGAAACACAAATTTACAAGGGTTCTTAGAAAGCAAAATTTGATTAAAAAGAGGCAATGTGAATCTGGAATCAAAATTTCAGGATGCACTTGAAGTGCGACATGTGGAAGGGAATGATATTATCAAAAATTGGAAAAGGAAATGAGAAGGGGAATTGGGAATGGAATTGTGGAAGTGTTTTTCAGAAAAGCATTTGGTAATTGGAGCCTGGAACTGTAATTTGGAATTAGAATTTAGAATTGGAATTTGATACTGAAATTTGGAAGTGAAATTTAGAATTGGAATTTAGAACTGGAATTTGAAAGCCGAATTTGGAACTGGAGTTTGGAAGCAGAATTTGGAATTGGAATGTGGAAGTGGATTTTGGAATCAGAATTTGGAATTGGAATTTAGAACTGGAATATGGAAGTGGAATTTGGAAGTGGAATTTAAAATTGGAATTTCGAACCTGGAATTTGGAAGTGAAATTTAGAATTAGAATTCAGAACTGGAATTTGGGAGCAGAATTTGGAACTTCAATTAGGAACTGGAATTTAGAAGTGGAATTTGAAATTCGAATTTAGCAGTGGAATTTGGAATTGGAATTTGTAAGTGGAATTTGGAAGCGGAATTTGGAATTGGAATTTGGAATTGGAATTTAGAAATGGAATTTGGAATTGGAATTTAGAACTGGAATTTGGAAGTTGAATGTAGAATTGGAATTTGGAAATTGAATTTTTAAGTGTTATTTGAAACACAACTTTAAAAGGGTACTTAGAAAGCAGACTTTCATCGATAAGTTGTAATTTGAATCTGGAATCATAATTTCCGGATGCAATTGAAGTGCCACATGCGGAAGAGAATTCTAGTATCAGAAACTGGAAAAGGAAATCAGAAGGGGAATTATGATCGGGACTGTGGAAGTGGATTTTAGAATTGCATTTGGTAATTGCCGGTTGGAACTGGAATTTGGAAGTGACATTTAGAATTGGAATTTAGAACTGGAATTTGCAAGTGGAATTTGGAACTGGCATTTGGAAGTGGAATTTGGAATTGGAATTTGGATGTGAAATTTAGAATTGGAATGCAGAACTGGAATTTGTAAGTGGAATTTGGAAATTTAGTTTGGAATTGGAATTTGAAACACCAATTTTCAAGGGTACTTAGAAAGCAGACTTTATTAATAAGTTGTAATTTGAATGTGTAATCATCATTTCAGTATGCAATTGAAAGGCGACATGTGGAAGAGAATTCTAGTATCAGAAACTGGAATAGGAAAGCAGATGGGGAATTGGCAACGGGAGTGTAAGTGAATTTTAGAATTGCATTTGGTCATTGGAGGTTGGAACTCGAATTTGGAATGGGAATTTGGAAGTGGATTTTTGAAGCAGAATTGGGAATTTGACTTTAGCAGTGGAATTTGGAAGTGGAGTTTGGAACTGGAATTTACCATTGGAATTTTGAACTGGAATTTGGAAGTGAAATTTGAAATTGGAATTTGAAACATAAATTTACAAGGGGACTTAGAAAGAAGAATTTTATTCAAAATGAGAAAATTAAATCTGGAATCATAATTTCAAGATACAAGTGAAGTGCGACACGTGGAAGAGAATTAGATTATCAGAATTTGGAAAAGGGAATCAGACGGGGAATTAGGATGGGCACGGTGGAAGTGGATTTTCGAATTTCATTTGCTAATTGGCGGTTGGAAGTGGAATTTGGAAGTGAAATTTAGAATTGGAATTTAGAACTGGAATATGGAATTGGGATTTGGAAGTGGAATTTAAAATTGTAATTTGTTACCTGAATTTGGAAGTGGAATTAAGAATGGGAATTTAAAGTGGAATTTTCAGGTGGAATTTGGAATTAGAATTTGAAACCAAATTTACAAGGGTACTTAGAAAGCAGAATTTGATTAAAAAGAGGCAATGTGAATCTGGAATCAAAATTTCAGGATGCACTTGAAGTGCGACATGTGGAAGGGAATGATATTATCAGAAATTGGAATAGGAAATCAGAAGGGGATTTGGGAATGGAATTGTGGAAGTGTATTTCAGAAAGGCATTTGGTAATTGGAGCTTGGAACTGTAATTTGGAATTAGAATTTAGAATTGCAAATTGATACTGAAATTTGGAAGTGAAATTTAGAATTGGAATTTAGAACTGGAATTTTAAAGCCGAATTTGGAACTGGAGTTTGGAAGCAGAATTTGGACTTGGAATGTGGAAGTGGATTTTGGAATCAGAATTTGGAATTGGAATTTAGAACTGGAATATGGAAGTGGAATTTGGAAGTGGAATTTCGAATTGGAATTTCGATTTGGAATTTGGAACTGGAATATGGAAGTGGAATATGGAAGTGGAATTTAAAATTGGAATTTCGAACCTGAAATTTGGAAGTGAAATTCAGAATTAGAATTCAGAACTGGAATTTGGGAGCAGAATTTGGAACTTCAATTAGGAACTGGAATTTAGAAGTGGAATTTGAAATTCGAATTTAGCAGTGGAATTTGGAATTGGAATTTGTAAGTGGAATTTGGAAGCGGAATTTGGAATTGGAATTTGGAATTGGAATTTAGAATTGGAATTTGGAATTGGAATTTAGAACTGGAATTTGGAAGTTGAATGTAGAATTGGAATTTGGAAATTGAATTTTTAAGTGTTATTTGAAACACAACTTTAAAAGGGTACTTAGAAAGCAGACTTTCATCGATAAGTTGTAATTTGAATCTGGAATCATAATTTCCGGATGCAATTGAAGTGCCACATGCGGAAGAGAATTCTAGTATCAGAAACTGGAAAAGGAAATCAGAAGGGGAATTATGATTCGGACTGTGGAAGTGGATTTTAGAATTGCATTTGGTAATTGCCGGTTGGAACTGGAATTTGGAAGTGACATTTAGAATTGGAATTTAGAACTGGAATTTGCAAGTGGAATTTGGAACTGGCATTTGGAAGTGGAATTTGGAATTGGAATTTGGATGTGAAATTTAGAATTGGAATGCAGAACTGGAATTTGTAAGTGGAATTTGGAAATTTAGTTTGGAATTGGAATTTGAAACACCAATTTTCAAGGGTACTTAGAAAGCAGACTTTATTAATAAGTTGTAATTTGAATGTGTAATCATCATTTCAGTATGCAATTGAAAGGCGACATGTGGAAGAGAATTCTAGTATCAGAAACTGGAATAGGAAAGCAGATGGGGAATTGGCAACGGGAGTGTAAGTGAATTTTAGAATTGCATTTGGTCATTGGAGGTTGGAACTCGAATTTGGAATGGGAATTTGGAAGTGGATTTTTGAAGCAGAATTGGGAATTTGACTTTAGCAGTGGAATTTGGAAGTGGAGTTTGGAACTGGAATTTACCATTGGAATTTTGAACTGGAATTTGGAAGTGAAATTTGAAATTGGAATTTGAAACATAAATTTACAAGGGGACTTAGAAAGAAGAATTTTATTCAAAATGAGAAAATTAAATCTGGAATCATAATTTCAAGATACAAGTGAAGTGCGACATGTGGAAGAGAATTAGATTATCAGAATTTGGAAAAGGGAATCAGACGGGGAATTAGGATGGGCACGGTGGAAGTGGATTTTCGAATTTCATTTGCTAATTGGCGGTTGGAAGTGGAATTTGGAAGTGAAATTTAGAATTGGAATTTAGAACTGGAATATGGAATTGGGATTTGGAAGTGGAATTTAAAATTGTAATTTGTTACCTGAATTTGGAAGTGGAATTAAGAATGGGAATTTAAAGTGGAATTTTCAGGTGGAATTTGGAATTAGAATTTGAAACCAAATTTACAAGGGTACTTAGAAAGCAGAATTTGATTAAAAAGAGGCAATGTGAATCTGGAATCAAAATTTCAGGATGCACTTGAAGTGCGACATGTGGAAGGGAATGATATTATCAGAAATTGGAATAGGAAATCAGAAGGGGATTTGGGAATGGAATTGTGGAAGTGTATTTCAGAAAGGCATTTGGTAATTGGAGCTTGGAACTGTAATTTGGAATTAGAATTTAGAATTGCAAATTGATACTGAAATTTGGAAGTGAAATTTAGAATTGGAATTTAGAACTGGAATTTTAAAGCCGAATTTGGAACTGGAGTTTGGAAGCAGAATTTGGACTTGGAATGTGGAAGTGGATTTTGGAATCAGAATTTGGAATTGGAATTTAGAACTGGAATATGGAAGTGGAATTTGGAAGTGGAATTTCGAATTGGAATTTCGATTTGGAATTTGGAACTGGAATATGGAAGTGGAATTTGGAAGTGGAATTTAAAATTGGAATTTCGAACCTGAAATTTGGAAGTGAAATTCAGAATTAGAATTCAGAACTGGAATTTGGGAGCAGAATTTGGAACTTCAATTAGGAACTGGAATTTAGAAGTGGAATTTGAAATTCGAATTTAGCAGTGGAATTTGGAATTGGAATTTGTAAGTGGAATTTGGAAGCGGAATTTGGAATTGGAATTTGGAATTGGAATTTAGAATTGGAATTTGGAATTGGAATTTAGAACTGGAATTTGGAAGTTGAATGTAGAATTGGAATTTGGAAATTGAATTTTTAAGTGTTATTTGAAACACAACTTTAAAAGTGTACTTAGAAAGCAGACTTTTATCGATAAGTTGTAATTTGAATCTGGAATCATAATTTCCGGGTGCCATTGAAGTGCCACATGCGGAAGAGAATTCTAGTATCAGAAACTGGAAAAGGAAATCAGAAGGGGAATTATGATCGGGATTGTGGAAGTGGATTTTAGAATTTCATTTGGTAATTGCCGGTTGGAACTGGAATTTGGAAGTGACATTTAGAATTGGAATTTAGAACTGGAATTTGCAAGTGGAATTTGGAACTGGCATTTGGAAGTGGAATTTGGAATTGGAATTTGGATGTGAAATTTAGAATTGGAATGCAGAACTGGAATTTGCAAGTGGAATTTGGAAATTTAGTTTGGAATTGGAATTTGAAACACCAATTTTCAAGGGTACTTAGAAAGCAGACTTTATTAATAAGTTGTCATTTGAATGTGGAATCATAATTTCAATATGCAATTGAAATGCGACATGTGGAAGAGAATTCTAGTATCAGAAACTGGAATAGGAAAGCAGATGGGGAATTGGGAACGGGAGTGTAAGTGAATTTTGGAATTGCATTTGGTCATTGGAGGTTGGAACTCGAATTTGGAATGGGAATTTGGAAGTGGATTTTTGAAGCAGAATTGGGAATTTGACTTTAGAAGTGGAATTTGGAAGTGGAGTTTGGAATTGGAATTTACAATTGGAATTTGGAACTGGAATTTGGAAGTGAAATTTGAAATTGGAATTTGAAACATAAATTTACAAGGGGACTTAGAAAGAAGAATTTTATTCAAAATGAGGAAATTAAATCTGGAATCATAATTTCAGGATACAAGTGAAGTGCGACATGTGGAAGAGAATTAGAGTATCAGAATTTGGAAAAGGGAATCAAACAGGGAATTAGGATGGGCACGGTGGAAGTGGATTTTCGAATTTCATTTCCTAATTGGCGGTTGGAACTGGATTTTGGAAGTGAAATTTAGAATTGGAATTTAGAACTGGAATATGGAAGTGGGGTTTGGAAGTGGAATTTAAAATTGTAATTTGCTACCTGAATTTGGAAGTGGAATTAAGAATGGGAATTTAAAGTGGAATTTTCAGGTGGAATTTGGAATTAGAATTTGAAACACAAATTTACAAGGGTTCTTAGAAAGCAAAATTTGATTAAAAAGAGGCAATGTGAATCTGGAATCAAAATTTCAGGATGCACTTGAAGTGCGACATGTGGAAGGGAATGATATTATCAAAAATTGGAAAAGGAAATGAGAAGGGGAATTGGGAATGGAATTGTGGAAGTGTTTTTCAGAAAAGCATTTGGTAATTGGAGCCTGGAACTGTAATTTGGAATTAGAATTTAGAATTGGAATTTGATACTGAAATTTGGAAGTGAAATTTAGAATTGGAATTTAAAACTGGAATTTGAAAGCCGAATTTGGAACTGGAGTTTGGAAGCAGAATTTGGAATTGGAATGTGGAAGTGGATTTTGGAATTGGAATTTAGAACTGGAATATGGAAGTGGAATTTGGAAGTGGAATTTAAAATTGGAATTTCGAACCTGGAATTTGGAAGTGAAATTTAGAATTAGAATTCAGAACTGGAATTTGGGAGCAGAATTTGGAACTTCAATTAGGAACTGGAATTTAGAAGTGGAATTTGAAATTCGAATTTAGCAGTGGAATTTGGAATTGGAATTTGTAAGTGGAATTTGGAAGCGGAATTTGGAATTGGAATTTGGAATTGGAATTTAGAAATGGAATTTGGAATTGGAATTTAGAACTGGAATTTGGAAGTTGAATGTAGAATTGGAATTTGGAAATTGAATTTTTAAGTGTTATTTGAAACACAACTTTAAAAGGGTACTTAGAAAGCAGACTTTCATCGATAAGTTGTAATTTGAATCTGGAATCATAATTTCCGGATGCAATTGAAGTGCCACATGCGGAAGAGAATTCTAGTATCAGAAACTGGAAAAGGAAATCAGAAGGGGAATTATGATCGGGACTGTGGAAGTGGATTTTAGAATTGCATTTGGTAATTGCCGGTTGGAACTGGAATTTGGAAGTGACATTTAGAATTGGAATTTAGAACTGGAATTTGCAAGTGGAATTTGGAACTGGCATTTGGAAGTGGAATTTGGAATTGGAATTTGGATGTGAAATTTAGAATTGGAATGCAGAACTGGAATTTGTAAGTGGAATTTGGAAATTTAGTTTGGAATTGGAATTTGAAACACCAATTTTCAAGGGTACTTAGAAAGCAGACTTTATTAATAAGTTGTAATTTGAATGTGTAATCATCATTTCAGTATGCAATTGAAAGGCGACATGTGGAAGAGAATTCTAGTATCAGAAACTGGAATAGGAAAGCAGATGGGGAATTGGCAACGGGAGTGTAAGTGAATTTTAGAATTGCATTTGGTCATTGGAGGTTGGAACTCGAATTTGGAATGGGAATTTGGAAGTGGATTTTTGAAGCAGAATTGGGAATTTGACTTTAGCAGTGGAATTTGGAAGTGGAGTTTGGAACTGGAATTTACCATTGGAATTTTGAACTGGAATTTGGAAGTGAAATTTGAAATTGGAATTTGAAACATAAATTTACAAGGGGACTTAGAAAGAAGAATTTTATTCAAAATGAGAAAATTAAATCTGGAATCATAATTTCAAGATACAAGTGAAGTGCGACATGTGGAAGAGAATTAGATTATCAGAATTTGGAAAAGGGAATCAGACGGGGAATTAGGATGGGCACGGTGGAAGTGGATTTTCGAATTTCATTTGCTAATTGGCGGTTGGAAGTGGAATTTGGAAGTGAAATTTAGAATTGGAATTTAGAACTGGAATATGGAATTGGGATTTGGAAGTGGAATTTAAAATTGTAATTTGTTACCTGAATTTGGAAGTGGAATTAAGAATGGGAATTTAAAGTGGAATTTTCAGGTGGAATTTGGAATTAGAATTTGAAACCAAATTTACAAGGGTACTTAGAAAGCAGAATTTGATTAAAAAGAGGCAATGTGAATCTGGAATCAAAATTTCAGGATGCACTTGAAGTGCGACATGTGGAAGGGAATGATATTATCAGAAATTGGAATAGGAAATCAGAAGGGGATTTGGGAATGGAATTGTGGAAGTGTATTTCAGAAAGGCATTTGGTAATTGGAGCTTGGAACTGTAATTTGGAATTAGAATTTAGAATTGCAAATTGATACTGAAATTTGGAAGTGAAATTTAGAATTGGAATTTAGAACTGGAATTTTAAAGCCGAATTTGGAACTGGAGTTTGGAAGCAGAATTTGGACTTGGAATGTGGAAGTGGATTTTGGAATCAGAATTTGGAATTGGAATTTAGAACTGGAATATGGAAGTGGAATTTGGAAGTGGAATTTCGAATTGGAATTTCGATTTGGAATTTGGAACTGGAATATGGAAGTGGAATTTGGAAGTGGAATTTAAAATTGGAATTTCGAACCTGAAATTTGGAAGTGAAATTCAGAATTAGAATTCAGAACTGGAATTTGGGAGCAGAATTTGGAACTTCAATTAGGAACTGGAATTTAGAAGTGGAATTTGAAATTCGAATTTAGCAGTGGAATTTGGAATTGGAATTTGTAAGTGGAATTTGGAAGCGGAATTTGGAATTGGAATTTGGAATTGGAATTTAGAATTGGAATTTGGAATTGGAATTTAGAACTGGAATTTGGAAGTTGAATGTAGAATTGGAATTTGGAAATTGAATTTTTAAGTGTTATTTGAAACACAACTTTAAAAGTGTACTTAGAAAGCAGACTTTTATCGATAAGTTGTAATTTGAATCTGGAATCATAATTTCCGGTTGCCATTGAAGTGCCACATGCGGAAGAGAATTCTAGTATCAGAAACTGGAAAAGGAAATCAGAAGGGGAATTATGATCGGGATTGTGGAAGTGGATTTTAGAATTTCATTTGGTAATTGCCGGTTGGAACTGGAATTTGGAAGTGACATTTAGAATTGGAATTTAGAACTGGAATTTGCAAGTGGAATTTGGAACTGGCATTTGGAAGTGGAATTTGGAATTGGAATTTGGATGTGAAATTTAGAATTGGAATGCAGAACTGGAATTTGCAAGTGGAATTTGGAAATTTAGTTTGGAATTGGAATTTGAAACACCAATTTTCAAGGGTATTTAGAAAGCAGACTTTATTAATAAGTTGTCATTTGAATGTGGAATCATAATTTCAATATGCAATTGAAATGCGACATGTGGAAGAGAATTCTAGTATCAGAAACTGGAATAGGAAAGCAGATGGGGAATTGGGAACGGGAGTGTAAGTGAATTTTGGAATTGCATTTGGTCATTGGAGGTTGGAACTCGAATTTGGAATGGGAATTTGGAAGTGGATTTTTGAAGCAGAATTGGGAATTTGACTTTAGAAGTGGAATTTGGAAGTGGAGTTTGGAATTGGAATTTACAATTGGAATTTGGAACTGGAATTTGGAAGTGAAATTTGAAATTGGAATTTGAAACATAAATTTACAAGGGGACTTAGAAAGAAGAATTTTATTCAAAATGAGGAAATTAAATCTGGAATCATAATTTCAGGATACAAGTGAAGTGCGACATGTGGAAGAGAATTAGAGTATCAGAATTTGGAAAAGGGAATCAGACGGGGAATTAGGATGGGCACAGTGGAAGTGGATTTTCGAATTTCATTTGCTAATTGGCGGTTGGAACTGAAATTTGGACGTAAAATTTAGAATTGGAATTTAGAACTGGAATATGGAAGTGGGATTTGGAAGTGGAATTTAAAATTGTAATTTGTTACCTGAATTTGGAAGTGGAATTAAGAATGGGAATTTAAAGTGGAATTTTCAGGTGGAATTTGGAATTAGAATTTGAAACACAAATTTACAAGGGTACTTAGAAAGCAGAATTTGATTAAAAAGAGGCAATGTGAATCTGGAATCAAAATTTCAGGATGCACTTGAAGTGCGACATGTGGAAGGGAATGATATTATCAGAAATTGGAAAAGGAAATCAGAAGGGGATTTGGGAATGGAATTGTGGAAGTGTATTTCAGAAAGGCATTTGGTAATTAGAGCCTGGAACTGTAATTTGGAATTAGAATTTAGAATTGCAAATTGATACTGAAATTTGGAAGTGAAATTTAGAATTGGAATTTAGAACTGGAATTCTAAGCCGAATTTGGAACTGGAGTTTGGAAGCAGAATTTGGACTTGGAATGTGGAAGTGGATTTTGGAATCAGAATTTGGAATTGGAATTTAGAACTGGAATATGGAAGTGGAATTTGGAAGTGGAATTTCGAATTGGAATTTCGATTTGGAATTTGGAACTGGAATATGGAAGTGGAATATGGAAGTGGAATTTAAAATTAGAATTTCGAACCTGAAATTTGGAAGTGAAATTCAGAATTAGAATTCAGAACTGGAATTTGGGAGCAGAATTTGGAACTTCAATTAGGAACTGGAATTTAGAAGTGGAATTTGAAATTCGAATTTAGCAGTGGAATTTGGAATTGGAATTTGTAAGTGGAATTTGGAAGCGGAATTTGGAATTGGAATTTGGAATTGGAATTTAGAATTGGAATTTGGAATTGGAATTTAGAACTGGAATTTGGAAGTTGAATGTAGAATTCGAATTTGGAAATTGAATTTTTAAGTGTTATTTGAAACACAACTTTAAAAGGGTACTTAGAAAGCAGACTTTCATCGATAAGTTGTAATTTGAATCTGGAATCATAATTTCCGGATGCAATTGAAGTGCCACATGCGGAAGAGAATTCTAGTATCAGAAACTGGAAAAGGAAATCAGAAGGGGAATTATGATCGGGACTGTGGAAGTGGATTTTAGAATTGCATTTGGTAATTGCCGGTTGGAACTGGAATTTGGAAGTGACATTTAGAATTGGAATTTAGAACTGGAATTTGCAAGTGGAATTTGGAACTGGCATTTGGAAGTGGAATTTGGAATTGGAATTTGGATGTGAAATTTAGAATTGGAATGCAGAACTGGAATTTGTAAGTGGAATTTGGAAATTTAGTTTGGAATTGGAATTTGAAACACCAATTTTCAAGGGTACTTAGAAAGCAGACTTTATTAATAAGTTGTAATTTGAATGTGTAATCATCATTTCAGTATGCAATTGAAAGGCGACATGTGGAAGAGAATTCTAGTATCAGAAACTGGAATAGGAAAGCAGATGGGGAATTGGCAACGGGAGTGTAAGTGAATTTTAGAATTGCATTTGGTCATTGGAGGTTGGAACTCGAATTTGGAATGGGAATTTGGAAGTGGATTTTTGAAGCAGAATTGGGAATTTGACTTTAGCAGTGGAATTTGGAAGTGGAGTTTGGAACTGGAATTTACCATTGGAATTTTGAACTGGAATTTGGAAGTGAAATTTGAAATTGGAATTTGAAACATAAATTTACAAGGGGACTTAGAAAGAAGAATTTTATTCAAAATGAGAAAATTAAATCTGGAATCATAATTTCAAGATACAAGTGAAGTGCGACATGTGGAAGAGAATTAGATTATCAGAATTTGGAAAAGGGAATCAGACGGGGAATTAGGATGGGCACGGTGGAAGTGGATTTTCGAATTTCATTTGCTAATTGGCGGTTGGAAGTGGAATTTGGAAGTGAAATTTAGAATTGGAATTTAGAACTGGAATATGGAATTGGGATTTGGAAGTGGAATTTAAAATTGTAATTTGTTACCTGAATTTGGAAGTGGAATTAAGAATGGGAATTTAAAGTGGAATTTTCAGGTGGAATTTGGAATTAGAATTTGAAACCAAATTTACAAGGGTACTTAGAAAGCAGAATTTGATTAAAAAGAGGCAATGTGAATCTGGAATCAAAATTTCAGGATGCACTTGAAGTGCGACATGTGGAAGGGAATGATATTATCAGAAATTGGAATAGGAAATCAGAAGGGGATTTGGGAATGGAATTGTGGAAGTGTATTTCAGAAAGGCATTTGGTAATTGGAGCTTGGAACTGTAATTTGGAATTAGAATTTAGAATTGCAAATTGATACTGAAATTTGGAAGTGAAATTTAGAATTGGAATTTAGAACTGGAATTTTAAAGCCGAATTTGGAACTGGAGTTTGGAAGCAGAATTTGGACTTGGAATGTGGAAGTGGATTTTGGAATCAGAATTTGGAATTGGAATTTAGAACTGGAATATGGAAGTGGAATTTGGAAGTGGAATTTCGAATTGGAATTTCGATTTGGAATTTGGAACTGGAATATGGAAGTGGAATTTGGAAGTGGAATTTAAAATTGGAATTTCGAACCTGAAATTTGGAAGTGAAATTCAGAATTAGAATTCAGAACTGGAATTTGGGAGCAGAATTTGGAACTTCAATTAGGAACTGGAATTTAGAAGTGGAATTTGAAATTCGAATTTAGCAGTGGAATTTGGAATTGGAATTTGTAAGTGGAATTTGGAAGCGGAATTTGGAATTGGAATTTGGAATTGGAATTTAGAATTGGAATTTGGAATTGGAATTTAGAACTGGAATTTGGAAGTTGAATGTAGAATTGGAATTTGGAAATTGAATTTTTAAGTGTTATTTGAAACACAACTTTAAAAGTGTACTTAGAAAGCAGACTTTTATCGATAAGTTATAATTTGAATCTGGAATCATAATTTCCGGGTGCCATTGAAGTGCTACATGCGGAAGAGAATTCTAGTATCAGAAACTGGAAAAGGAAATCAGAAGGGGAATTATGATCGGGATTGTGGAAGTGGATTTTAGAATTGCATTTGGTAATTGCCGGTTGGAACTGGAATTTGGAAGTGACATTTAGAATTGGAATTTAGAACTGGAATTTGCAAGTGGAATTTGGAACTGGCATTTGGAAGTGGAATTTGGAATTGGAATTTGGATGTGAAATTTAGAATTGGAATGCAGAACTGGAATTTGCAAGTGGAATTTGGAAATTTAGTTTGGAATTGGAATTTGAAACACCAATTTTCAAGGGTACTTAGAAAGCAGACTTTATTAATAAGTTGTCATTTGAATGTGGAATCATAATTTCAATATGCAATTGAAATGCGACATGTGGAAGAGAATTCTAGTATCAGAAACTGGAATAGGAAAGCAGATGGGGAATTGGGAACGGGAGTGTAAGTGAATTTTGGAATTGCATTTGGTCATTGGAGGTTGGAACTCGAATTTGGAATGGGAATTTGGAAGTGGATTTTTGAAGCAGAATTGAGAATTTGACTTTAGAAGTGGAATTTGGAAGTGGAGTTTGGAATTGGAATTTACAATTGGAATTTGGAACTGGAATTTGGAAGTGAAATTTGAAATTGGAATTTGAAACATAAATTTACAAGGGGACTTAGAAAGAAGAATTTTATTCAAAATGAGGAAATTAAATCTGGAATCATAATTTCAGGATACAAGTGAAGTGCGACATGTGGAAGAGAATTAGAGTATCAGAATTTGGAAAAGGGAATCAAACGGGGAATTAGGATGGGCACGGTGGAAGTGGATTTTCGAATTTCATTTCCTAATTGGCGGTTGGAACTGGATTTTGGAAGTGAAATTTAGAATTGGAATTTAGAACTGGAATATGGAAGTGGGGTTTGGAAGTGGAATTTAAAATTGTAATTTGCTACCTGAATTTGGAAGTGGAATTAAGAATGGGAATTTAAAGTGGAATTTTCAGGTGGAATTTGGAATTAGAATTTGAAACACAAATTTACAAGGGTTCTTAGAAAGCAAAATTTGATTAAAAAGAGGCAATGTGAATCTGGAATCAAAATTTCAGGATGCACTTGAAGTGCGACATGTGGAAGGGAATGATATTATCTAAAATTGGAAAAGGAAATGAGAAGGGGAATTGGGAATGGAATTGTGGAAGTGTTTTTCAGAAAAGCATTTGGTAATTGGAGCCTGGAACTGTAATTTGGAATTAGAATTTAGAATTGGAATTTGATACTGAAATTTGGAAGTGAAATTTAGAATTGGAATTTAGAACTGGAATTTGAAAGCCGAATTTGGAACTGGAGTTTGGAAGCAGAATTTGGAATTGGAATGTGGAAGTGGATTTTGGAATCAGAATTTGGAATTGGAATTTAGAACTGGAATATGGAAGTGGAATTTGGAAGTGGAATTTAAAATTGGAATTTCGAACCTGGAATTTGGAAGTGAAATTTAGAATTAGAATTCAGAACTGGAATTTGGGAGCAGAATTTGGAACTTCAATTAGGAACTGGAATTTAGAAGTGGAATTTGAAATTCGAATTTAGCAGTGGAATTTGAAATTGGAATTTGTAAGTGGAATTTGGAAGCGGAATTTGGAATTGGAATTTGGAATTGGAATTTAGAAATGGAATTTGGAATTGGAATTTAGAACTGGAATTTGGAAGTTGAATGTAGAATTGGAATTTGGAAATTGAATTTTTAAGTGTTATTTGAAACACAACTTTAAAAGGGTACTTAGAAAGCAGACTTTCATCGATAAGTTGTAATTTGAATCTGGAATCATAATTTCCGGATGCAATTGAAGTGCCACATGCGGAAGAGAATTCTAGTATCAGAAACTGGAAAAGGAAATCAGAAGGGGAATTATGATCGGGACTGTGGAAGTGGATTTTAGAATTGCATTTGGTAATTGCCGGTTGGAACTGGAATTTGGAAGTGACATTTAGAATTGGAATTTAGAACTGGAATTTGCAAGTGGAATTTGGAACTGGCATTTGGAAGTGGAATTTGGAATTGGAATTTGGATGTGAAATTTAGAATTGGAATGCAGAACTGGAATTTGTAAGTGGAATTTGGAAATTTAGTTTGGAATTGGAATTTGAAACACCAATTTTCAAGGGTACTTAGAAAGCAGACTTTATTAATAAGTTGTAATTTGAATGTGTAATCATCATTTCAGTATGCAATTGAAAGGCGACATGTGGAAGAGAATTCTAGTATCAGAAACTGGAATAGGAAAGCAGATGGGGAATTGGCAACGGGAGTGTAAGTGAATTTTAGAATTGCATTTGGTCATTGGAGGTTGGAACTCGAATTTGGAATGGGAATTTGGAAGTGGATTTTTGAAGCAGAATTGGGAATTTGACTTTAGCAGTGGAATTTGGAAGTGGAGTTTGGAACTGGAATTTACCATTGGAATTTTGAACTGGAATTTGGAAGTGAAATTTGAAATTGGAATTTGAAACATAAATTTACAAGGGGACTTAGAAAGAAGAATTTTATTCAAAATGAGAAAATTAAATCTGGAATCATAATTTCAAGATACAAGTGAAGTGCGACATGTGGAAGAGAATTAGATTATCAGAATTTGGAAAAGGGAATCAGACGGGGAATTAGGATGGGCACGGTGGAAGTGGATTTTCGAATTTCATTTGCTAATTGGCGGTTGGAAGTGGAATTTGGAAGTGAAATTTAGAATTGGAATTTAGAACTGGAATATGGAATTTGGATTTGGAAGTGGAATTTAAAATTGTAATTTGTTACCTGAATTTGGAAGTGGAATTAAGAATGGGAATTTAAAGTGGAATTTTCAGGTGGAATTTGGAATTAGAATTTGAAACCAAATTTACAAGGGTACTTAGAAAGCAGAATTTGATTAAAAAGAGGCAATGTGAATCTGGAATCAAAATTTCAGGATGCACTTGAAGTGCGACATGTGGAAGGGAATGATATTATCAGAAATTGGAATAGGAAATCAGAAGGGGATTTGGGAATGGAATTGTGGAAGTGTATTTCAGAAAGGCATTTGGTAATTGGAGCTTGGAACTGTAATTTGGAATTAGAATTTAGAATTGCAAATTGATACTGAAATTTGGAAATGAAATTTAGAATTGGAATTTAGAACTGTAATTTTAAAGCCAAATTTGGAACTGGAGTTTGGAAGCAGAATTTGGACTTGGAATGTGGAAGTGGATTTTGGAATCAGAATTTGGAATTGGAATTTAGAACTGGAATATGGAAGTGGAATTTGGAAGTGGAATTTCGAATTGGAATTTCGAATTGGAATTTGGAACTGGAATATGGAAGTGGAATTTGGAAGTGGAATTTAAAATTGGAATTTCGAACCTGAAATTTGGAAGTGAAATTCAGAATTAGAATTCAGAACTGGAATTTGGGAGCAGAATTTGGAACTTCAATTAGGAACTGGAATTTAGAAGTGGAATTTGAAATTCGAATTTAGCAGTGGAATTTGGAATTGGAATTTGTAAGTGGAATTTGGAAGCGGAATTTGGAATTGGAATTTGGAATTGGTATTTAGAATTGGAATTAGGAATTGGAATTTAGAACTGGAATTTGGAAGTTGAATGTAGAATTGGAATTTGGAAATTGAATTTTTAAGTGTTATTTGAAACACAACTTTAAAAGTGTACTTAGAAAGCAGACTTTTATCGATAAGTTGTAATTTGAATCTGGAATCATAATTTCCAGGTGCCATTGAAGTGCCACATGCGGAAGAGAATTCTAGTATCAGAAACTGGAAAAGGAAATCAGAAGGGGAATTATGATCGGGATTGTGGAAGTGGATTTTAGAATTGCATTTGGTAATTGCCGGTTGGAACTGGAGTTTGGAAGTGACATTTAGAATTGGAATTTAGAACTGGAATTTGCAAGTGGAATTTGGAACTGGCATTTGGAAGTGGAATTTGGAATTGGAATTTGGATGTGAAATTTAGAATTGGAATGCAGAACTGGAATTTGCAAGTGGAATTTGGAAATTTAGTTTGGAATTGGAATTTGAAACACCAATTTTCAAGGGTACTTAGAAAGCAGACTTTATTAATAAGTTGTCATTTGAATGTGGAATCATAATTTCAATATGCAATTGAAATGCGACATGTGGAAGAGAATTCTAGTATCAGAAACTGGAATAGGAAAGCAGATGGGGAATTGGGAACGGGAGTGTAAGTGAATTTTGGAATTGCATTTGGTCATTGGAGGTTGGAACTCGAATTTGGAATGGGAATTTGGAAGTGGATTTTTGAAGCAGAATTGGGAATTTGACTTTAGAAGTGGAATTTGGAAGTGGAGTTTGGAATTGGAATTTACAATTGGAATTTGGAACTGGAATTTGGAAGTGAAATTTGAAATTGGAATTTGAAACATAAATTTACAAGGGGACTTAGAAAGAAGAATTTTATTCAAAATGAGGAAATTAAATCTGGAATCATAATTTCAGGATACAAGTGAAGTGCGACATGTGGAAGAGAATTAGAGTATCAGAATTTGGAAAAGGGAATCAGACGGGGAATTAGGATGGGCACGGTGGAAGTGGATTTTCGAATTTCATTTGCTAATTGGCGGTTGGAACTGAAATTTGGACGTAAAATTTAGAATTGGAATTTAGAACTGGAATATGGAAGTGGGATTTGGAAGTGGAATTTAAAATTGTAATTTGTTACCTGAATTTGGAAGTGGAATTAAGAATGGGAATTTAAAGTGGAATTTTCAGGTGGAATTTGGAATTAGAATTTGAAACACAAATTTACAAGGGTACTTAGAAAGCAGAATTTGATTAAAAAGAGGCAATGTGAATCTGGAATCAAAATTTCAGGATGCACTTGAAGTGCGACATGTTTGAGGGAATGATATTATCAGAAATTGGAAAAGGAAATCAGAAGGGGATTTGGGAATTGAATTGTGGAAGTGTATTTCAGAAAGGCATTTGTAATTAGAGCCTGGAACTGTAATTTGGAATTAGAATTTAGAATTGGAATTTGATACTGAAATTTGGAAGTGAAATTTAGAATTGGAATTTAGAACTGGAATTTGAAAGCCGAATTTGGAACTGGAGTTTGGAAGCAGAATTTGGAATTGGAATGTGGAAGTGGATTTTGGAATCAGAATTTGGAATTGAAATTTAGAACTGGAATATGGAAGTGGAATTTGGAAGTGGAGTTTCGAATTGGAATTTCGAATTGGAATTTAGAACTGGAATTTGAAAGCCGAATTTGGAACTGGAGTTTGGAAGCAGAATTTGGACTTGGAATGTGGAAGTGGATTTTGGAATCAGAATTTGGAATTGGAATTTAGAACTGGAATATGGAAGTGAAATTTGGAAGTGGAATTTCAAATTGGAATTTCGAATTGGAATTTGGAACTGGAATTTGGAAGTGGAATTTAAAATTGGAATTTCGAACCTGAAATTTGGAAGTGATATTCAGAATTAGAATTCAGAACTGGAATTTGGGAGCAGAATTTGGAACTTCAATTAGGAACTGGAATTTAGAAGTGGAATTTGAAATTCGAATTTAGAAATGGAATTTGGAATTGGAATTTGTAAGTGGAATTTGGAAGCGGAATTTGGAATTGGAATTTGGAATTGGAATTTAGAATTGGAATTTGGAATTGGAATTTAGAACTGGAACTTGGAACTTCAATGTAGAATTGGAATTTGGAAATTGAATTTTTAATTGTTATTTGAAACACAACTTTAAAAGTGTACTTAGAAAGCAGACTTTTATCGATAAGTTGTAATTTGAATCTGGAATCATAATTTCCGGATGCAATTGAAGTGCCACATGCGGAAGAGAATTCTAGTATCAGAAACTAGAAAAGGAAATCAGAAGGGGAAGTAGGATCGGGACTGTGGAAGTGGATTTTAGAATTGCATTTGGTAATTGCCGGTTGGAACTGGAATTGGGAAGTGACATTTAGAATTGGAATTTAGTACTTGAATTTGGAAGTCGAATGTAGAATTGGAATTTGGAACTGGAATTTGGAAGTGTAATTTGGAATTTGTATTTGGATGTGAAATTTAGAATTGGAATGCAGAACTGGAATTTGTAAATGGAATTTGGAACTTTAATCTGGAACTGGATTTTGGAAGTGAAATTTGAAACTCGAATGTAGATGAGGAATTTGGAATTGGAATTTGGAACTGGAATTTGGAAGTGTAATTTGGAATTTGTATTTGGATGTGAAATTTAGAATTGGAATGCAGAACTGGAATGTGTAAATGGAATTTGGAACTTTAATCTGGAACTGGATTTTGGAAGTGAAATTTGAAACTCGAATGTAGATGTGGAATTTGGAATTGGAATTTACAACTGGAAGTTGGAAGTGAAATTTAAAATTGGAATTTAGAACTGGAATTTGGAAGTGAAATTTCGAATTAGAAATCAGAACTGGAATTTGGGAGCAGAATTTGGAACTTCAATTAGGAACTGGAATTTAGAAGTGGAATTTGAAATTCGAATTTAGAAGTGGAATTTGAAATTGGAATTTGGAAGTGAATTTGGAAGCGGAATTTGGAATTGGAATTTGGAAGAGGAATTTGGAATTGGAATTTGGAATTGGAATTTCGAATTGGAATTTGGAATTGTAATTTAGAACTGGAATTTGGAAGTGGAATGTAGAATTCGAATTTGGAAATTGAATTTGAAGTGTTATTTGAAACAAAACTTTAAAAGGGTACTCAGAAAGTAGACTTTAATCGATAAGTTGTAATTTGAATCTGGAATCGTAATTTCCGGATGCAATTGAAGTGCCACATGCAGAAGAGAATTCTAGTATCAGAAACTGGAAAAGGAAATCAGAAGGGGAATTAGGATCGGGACTGTGGAAGTGGATTTTAGAATTGCATTTGGTAATTGCCGGTTGCAACTGGAATTTGGAAGTGACATTTAGAATTGGAATTTAGAACTGGAATTTGCAAGTGGAATTTGGAACTGGCATTTGAAAGTGGAATTTGGAATTGGAATTTGGATGTGCAATTTAGAATTGGAATGCAGAACTGGAATTTGTAAGTGGAATTTGGAACTTTAATCTGGAACTGGATTTTGGAAGTGAAATTTGAAACTCGAATGTAGAAGTGGAATTTGGAATTGGAATTTGGAACTGGAAGTTGGAAGTGAAATTTAAAATTGGAATTTAGAACTGGAATTTGGAAGTGGAGTTTGGAAGTTAAATTTCAAACTCGAATTCAGAAGTGGAATTTGGAATTGGAATTTAGTACTTGAATTTGGAAGTCAAATGTAGAATTGGAATTTGGAACTGGAATTTGGAAACGGAATTTAGAACTGCAATTTGGAAGTGGAATTTGGAAATTTAGTTTGGAATTGGAATTTGAAACACCAATTTTCAAGGGTACTTAGAAAGCAGACTTTATTAATAAGTTGTAATTTGAATGTGGAATCATCATTTCAGTATGCAATTGAAATGCGACATGTGGAAGAGAATTCTAGTATCAGAAACTGGAATAGGAAAGCAGATGGGGAATTGGGAACGGGAGTGTAAGTGAATTTTGGAATTGCATTTGGTCATTGGAGGTTGGAACTCGAATTTGAAATGGGAATTTGGAAGTGGATTTTTGAAGCAGAATTGGGAAGTTGACTTTAGCAGTGGAATTTGGAAGTGGAGTTTGGAATTGGAATTTACCATTGGAATTGGGAACTGGAATTTGGAAGTGAAATTTGAAATTGGAATTTGAAACATAAATTTACAAGGGGACTTAGAAAGAAGAATTTTATCCAAAATGAGAAAATTAAATCTGGAATCATAATTTCAGGATACAAGTGAAGTGCGACATGTAGAAGAGAATTAGAGTATCAGAATTTGGAAAAGGGAATCAGACGGAGAATTAGGATGGGCACGGTGGAAGTGGATTTTCGAATTTCATTTGCTAATTGGCGGTTGGAACTGGAATTTGGAAGTAAAATTTAGAATTGGAATTTAGAACTGGAATATGGAAGTGGGATTTGGAAGTGGAATTTAAAATTGTAATTTGTTACCTGAATTTGGAAGTGGAATTAAGAATGGGAATTTAAAGTGGAATTTTCAGGTGGAATTTGGAAGTAGAATTTTAAACACAAATTTACAAGGGTACTTAGAAAGCAGAATTTGTTTAAAAAGAGGCAATGTGAATCTGGAATCAAAATTTCAGGATGCACTTGAAGTGCGACATGTGGAAGGGAATGATATTATCAGAAATTGGAAAAGGAAATCAGAAAGGGATTTGGGAATGGAATTGTGGAAGTGTATTTCAGAAAGGCATTTGGTAATTGGAGCTTGCAACTGTAATTTGGAATTAGAATTTAGAATTGGAATTTGATACTGAAATTTGGAAGTGAAATTTAGAATTGGAATTTAGAACTGGAATTTGAAAGCCGAATTTGGAACTGGGGTTTGGAAGCACAATTTGGCATTGGAATTTGGAAGTGGATTTTGGAATCAGAATTTGGAATTGGAATTTAGA
This sequence comes from Notamacropus eugenii, assembly GCF_028372415.1. Classification (NCBI taxonomy): domain Eukaryota; kingdom Metazoa; phylum Chordata; class Mammalia; order Diprotodontia; family Macropodidae; genus Notamacropus; species Notamacropus eugenii. The sequence goes on from NW_027325135.1 coordinate 35,075, forward strand.
ACTGGAATATGGAAGTGGAATTTGGAAGTGGAATTTCGAATTGGAATTTCGAATTGGAATTTGGAAGTGGAACTTATAACTGGAATATGGAAGTGGAATTTGGAAGTGGAATTTCAAATAGGAATTTTGAACCTGGAATTTGGAAGTGAAATTTAGAATTAGAATTCAAAACTGGAATTTGGGAGTGGAATTTGCAACTTCAATTAGGAACTGGAATTTAGAAGTGGAATTTGAAATTCGAATTTAGAAGTGAAATTTGGAATTGGAATTTCTAAGTGGAATTTGGAATTGGAATTTAGAACTGAAATATGGAAGTGGAATTTAAAATTGGAATGTTGAACATGGAATTTGGAAGTGAAATGTCGAATTAGAAATCAGAACTGGAATTTGGGAGCAGAATTTGGAACTTCAATTAGGAACTGGAATTTAGAAGTGGAATTTGAAATTCGAATTTAGAAGTGGAATTTGAAATTGGAATTTGGAAGTGAATTTGGAAGCGGAATTTGGAATTGGAATTTGGAAGAGGAATTTGGAATTGGAATTTGAAATTGGAATTTCGAATTGGAATTTGGAATTGTAATTTAGAACTGGAATTTGGAAGTGGAATGTAGAATTGGAATTTGGAAATTGAATTTGAAGTGTTATTTGAAACAAAACTTTAAAAGGGTACTCAGAAAGTAGACTTTAATCGATAAGTTGTAATTTGAATCTGGAATCGTAATTTCCGGATGCAATTGAAGTGCCACATGCGGAATAGAATTCTAGTATCAGAAACTGGAAAAGGAAATCAGAAGGAAAATTAGGATCGGGACTGTGGAAGTGGATTTTAGAATTGCATTTGGTAATTGCCGGTTGGAACTGGAATTTGGAAGTGACATTTAGAATTGGAATTTAGAACTGTAATTTGCAAGTGGAATTTGGAACTGGAATTTGGAAGTGGAATTTGGAATTTGAATTTGGATGTGAAATTTAGAATTGGAATTTAGAACTGGAATATGGAAGTGGAATTTGGAAGTGTAATTTAGAATTGTAATTTGTTACCTGAATTTGGAAGTGGAATTAAGAATGGGAATTTAAAGTGGAATTTTCAGGTGGAATTTGGAATTAGAATTTGAAACACAAATTTACAAGGGTCCTTAGAAAGCTGAATTTGATTAAAAAGAGGCAATGTGAATCTGGAATCAAAATTTCAGGATGCACTTGAAGTGCGACATGTGGAAGGGAATTATATTATCAGAAATTGGAAAAGGAAATGAGAAGGGGAATTGGGAATGGAATTGTGGAAGTGTATTTCAGAAAAGCATTTTGTAATTGGAGCTTGGAACTGTAATTTGGAATTAGAATTTAGAATTGGAATTTGATACTGAAATTTGGAAGTGAAATTTAGAATTGGAATTTAGAACTGGAATTTGAAAGCCGAATTGGGAACTGGAGTTTGGAAGCAGAATTTGGAATTCGAATGTGGAAGTGGATTTTGGTATCAGAATTCGGAATTGGAATTTAGAACTGGAATATGGAAGTGGAATTTGGAAGTGGAATTTCGAATTGGAATTTCGAATAGGAATTTGGAATTGGAATTTAGAACTGGAATATGGAACTGAAATTTGGAAGTTGAATGTAGAATTGGAATTTGGAAATTGTATTTGAAGTGTTATTTGAAACAAAACTTTAAGAGGGTACTTAGAAAGCAGAGTCTGATCGATAAGTTGTAATTTGAATCTGGAATCATAATTTCCGAATGCAATTGAAGTGCCACATGAGGAAGAGAATTCTAGTATCAGAAACTGGAAAAGGAAATCAGAAGGGGAATTAGGATCGGGACTGTGGAAGTGGATTTTAGAATTGCATTTGGTAATTGCCGGTTGGAACTGGAATTTGGAAGTGACATTTAGAATTGGAATTTAGTACTGGAATTTGCAAGTGGAATTTGGAACTGGAATTTGGAAGTGGAATTTGGAATTTGAATTTGGATGTGAAATTTAGAATTGGAATTTAGAACTGGAATATGAAAGTGGAATTTGGAAGTGTAATTTAGAATTGTAATTTGGTACCTGAATGTGGAAGTGGAATTAAGAATGGGAATTTAAAGTGGAATTTTCAGGTTTAATTTGGAATTAGAATTTGAAACACAAATTTACAAGGATACTTAGAAATCAGAATTTGATTAAAAAGAGGCAATGTGAATCTGGAATCAAAATTTCAGGATGCACTTGAAGTGGGACATGTGGAAGGGAATTATATTATCAGAAATTGGAAAAGGAAATGAGAAGGGGAATTGGGAATGGAATTGTGGAAGTGTATTTCAGAAAAGCATTTGGTAATTGGAGCTTGGAACTGTAATTTGGAATTAGAATTTAGAATTGGAATTTGATACTGAAATTTGGAAGTGAAATTTAGAATTGGAGTTTAGAACTGGAATTTGAAAGCCGAATTTTGAACTGGAGTTTGGAAGCAGAATTTGGAATTGGAATGTGGAAGTGGATTTTGGAATCAGAATTTGGAATTGGAATTTAGAACTGAAATATGGAAGTGGAATTTGGAAGTGGAATTTCGAATTGGAATTTCGAATTGGAATTTGGAATTGGAATTTAGAACTGGAATATGGAACTGGAATTTAAAACTGGAATTTTGAACCTGGAATTTGGAAGTGAAATTTAGAATTAGAATTCAGAACTGGAATTTGGGAGTGGAATTTGGAACTTCAATTAGGAACTGGAATTTAGAAGTGGAATTTGAAATTCGAATTTAGAAGTGGAATTTGGAATTGGCATTTGGAAGTGATTTTGGAAGCGCAATTTGGAATTGGAATTTGAAATTGGAATTTAGAGTTGGAATTTGGAATTGTAATTTAGAGCTGGAATTTGGAAGATGAATGTAGAATTGGAATTTGGAAATTGAATTTGAAGTGTTATTTGAAACACAACTTTAAGAGGGTACTTAGAAAGCAGACTCTTATCGATAAGTTGTAATTTGAATCTGGAATCATAATTTCCGGATGCAATTGAAGTGCCACATGCGGAAGAGAATTCTAGTATCAGAAACTGGAAAAGGAAATCAGAAGGGGAATTAGGATCGGGACTGTGGAAGTGGATTTTAGAATTGCATTTGGTAATTGCCGGTTGGAACTGGAATTTGAAAGTGACATTTAGAATTGTAATTTAAAACTGGAATTTGCAAGTGGAATTTGGAACTTTAATCTGGAACTGGATTTTTGAAGTGAAATTTGAAACTCGAATGTAGAGGTGGAATTTGGAATTGGAATTTGGAACTGGGAGTTGGAAGTGAAATTTAAAATTGGAATTTAAAACTGGAATTTGAAACTCGAATTTGGAAGTTTAGTTTGGAATTGGAATTTACCATTGGAATTTGGAACTGGAATTTGGAAGTGAAATTTAGAAGTGCAATTTGGAACTGGAATTTGGAAGTGGAATTTGAAACACAAGTTTTAAAGGGTACTTAGAAAGCAGACTTTATTAATAAGTTGTAATTTGAATGTGGAATCATCATTTCAGTATGCAATTGAAATGCGACATGTGGAAGAGAATTCTAGTATCAGAAACTGGAATAGGAAAGCACATGGGGAATTGGGAACGGGACGGTAAGTGAATTTTAGAATAGCATTTGGTCATTGGAGGTTGGAACTCGAATTTCGAATGGGAATTTGGAAGTGGATTTTGGAAGCAGAATTTGGAATTGGAATTTGGAATTGGAATTTAGAATTGGAATTTAGAACTGGAATTTGAAAGCGGAATTTGGAACTGGAGTTTGGAAGCAGAATTTGGAATTGGAATGTGGAAGTGGATTTTGGAATCAGAATTTGGAATGTTAATTTAGAACTGGAATAAGGAAGTGGAATTTTGAAGAGGAATTTCGAATTGGAATTTTGAATTGGAATTTGGAATTGGAATTTAGAACTGGAATTTGGAAGTGGAATGTAGAATTGGAATTTGGAAATTGAATTTGGAAGTGTTATTTGAAACACAAATTTAAAAGGGTACTTAGAAAGCAGACTCTTATCGATAAGTTGTAATTTGAATCTGGAATCATAATTTCCGGATGCAATTGAAGTGCCACATGCGGAAGAGAATTCTAGTATCAGAAACTGGAAAAGGATATCAGAAGGGGAATTAGGATCGGGAATGTGGAAGTGGATTTTAGAATTGCATTTGGTAATTGCCAGTTGGAACTGGAATTTGCAAGTGACATTTAGAATTGGAATTTAGAACTGGAATTTGCAAGTGGAATTTGGAACTGGAATGTGGAAGTGGAATTTGGAATTGGAATTTGGATGTGAAATTTAGAATTGGAATGCAAAACTGGAATTTGTACGTGGAATTTGGAACTTTAATCTGGAACTTGATTTTGGAAGTGAAATTTGAAACTCGAATGTAGAAGTGGAATTTGGAATTGGAATTTAGTACTTGAATTTGAAAGTCGAATGTAGAATTGGAATTTGGAACTGGAATTTGGAAGTGGAATTTAGAACTGCAATTTGGAAGTGGAGTTTGGAAATTGAAATTGGAATTGGAATTTGAAACACAAATTTTAAAGGGTACTTAGAAAGCAGACTTTATTAATACGTTGTAATTTGAATGTGGAATCATCATTTCAGTATGCAATTGAAATGCGACATGTGGAAGAGAATTCTAGTATCAGAAACTGGAATAGGAAAGCACATGGGTAATTGGGAACGGGAGTGTAAGTGAATTTTCGAATTGCATTTGGTCATTGGAGGTTGGAACTCGAATTTGGAATGGGAATTTGGAAGTGGAATTTTGATGCAGAATTGGGAATTTGACTTTAGAAGTGGAATTTGGAAGTGGAGTTTGGAATTGGAATTTACCATTGGAATTTGGAACTGGAATTTGGAAGTGAAATTTGGAATTCGAATTTGAAACATAAATTTACAAGGGTACTCTAGAAAGAAGAATTTTATTCATAATGAGAAAATTAAATCTGGAATCATAATTTCAGGATACAATTGAAGTGCGACATGTGGAAGAGAATTAGAGTATCAGAATTTGGAAAAGGGAATCAGACGGGGAATTAGGATGGGCACGGTGGAAGTGGATTTTCGAATTTCATTTGTTATTTGGCGGTTGGAACTGAAATTTGGAAGTGGAATTTAGAAATTGAATTTAGAACTGAAATATGGAAGTGGAATTTGGAAGTGGAATTTGGAATTGTAATTTATTACCTGAATTTGGAAGTGGAATTAAGAATAGTAATTTAAACTGGAATTTTCAGGTGGAATTTGGAATTAGAATTTGAAACACAAATTTACAAGGGTACTTAGAAAGCAGAATGTTATTAAAAAGGGGCAATGTGAATCTGGAATCAAAATATCAGGATGCACTTGAAGTGCGACATGTTGAAGGGAATGATATTATCAGAAATTGGAAAAGGAAATCAGAAGGGGAATTGGGAATGGAATTGTGGAAGTGTATTTCAGAAAAGCATTTGGTAATTGCAGCTTGGAACTGTAATTTGGAATTAGAATTTAGAATTGGAATTTGATATTGATATTTGGAAGTGAAATTTAGAATTGGAATTTAGAACTGCAATTTGAAAGCGGAATTTGGAACTGAGGTGTGGAAGTAGAATTTGGCATTGGAAAGTGGAAGTGTATTGTGGAATCAGAATTTGGAATTGGAATTTAGAATTGGAATATTGAAGTGGAATTTGGAAGTGGAATTTCGAATTCGAATTTCGAACCTGGAATTTGGAAGTGGAATTTAGAATTACAATTCAGAACTATAATTTGGGAGCAGAATTTGGAACTTCAATTAGGAAATGGAATTTAGAAGTGGAATTTGAAATTTGAATTTAGAAGTGGAATTTGGAATAGGAATTTGGAAGTGGAATTTGGAAGCGGAATTTGGAATTGGAATTTGGATGTGAAATTTAGAATTGGAATGCAGAACTGGAATTTGTAAGTGGAATTTGGAACTTTAATCTGGACATGGATTTTGGAAGTGAAATTTGAAACTCGAATGTAGAAGTGGAATTTGGAATTGGAATTTAGTACTTGAATTTGGAAGTCGAATGTAGAATTGGAATTTGGAACTGGAATTTGGAAGTGGATTTTAGAACTGCAATTTGGAAGTGGAATTTGGAAATTGAATTTGGAATTGGAATTTGAAACACAAATTTTCAAGGGTACTTAGAAAGCAGACTTTATTAATAAGTTGTAATGTGAATGTGGAATCATCATTTCAGTATGCAATTGAAATGCGACATGTGGAAGAGAATTCTAGTATCAGAAACTGGAATAGGAAAGCAGATGGGGAATTGGGAACGGGAGTGTAAGTGAATTTTGGAATTGCATTTGGTCATTGGAGGTTGGAACTCGAATTTGGAATGGGAATTTGGAAGTGGATTTTTGAAGCAGAATTGGGAATTTGACTTTAGAAGTGGAATTTGGAAGTGGAGTTTGGAATTGGAATTTACCAATGGAATTTGGAACTGGAATTTGGAAGTGAAATTTGGAATTGGAATTTGAAACATAAATTTACAAGGGTACTTAGAAAGAAGAATTTTATTTAAAATGAGAGAATTAAATCTGGAATCATAATTTCAGGATACAATTGAAGTGCAACATGTGGAAGAGAATTAGAGTGTCAAAATTTGGAAAAGGGAATCAGAAGGGGAATTAGGATGGGCACGGTGGAAGTGGATTTTCGAATTTCATTTTTTAATTGGCGGTTGGAACTGGAATTTGGACGTGAAATTTAGAATTGGCATTTAGAACTGGAATATGGAAGTGTAATTTGGAAGTGGAATTTCGAAATGGAATTTCGAATTGGAATTTGGAATTGGAATTTAGAACTAGAATATGGAAGTGGGATTTGGAAGTGGAATATTGAAGTGGAATTTAGAATTGTAAGTTGTTTACCTGAATTTGGAAGTGGAGTTAAGAATGGGAATTTAAACTGGAATTTTCAGGTGGAATTTGGAATTAGAATTTGAAACACAAATTTACAAGGGTACTTAGAAAGCAGAATGTTATTAAAAAGGGGCAATGTGAATCTGGAATCAAAATTTCAGGATGCACTTGAAGTGCGACTTGTGGAAGAGAATTATAGTATCAGAAATTGGAAAAGGAAATCAGAAGGGGAATTGGGAATGGAATTGTGTAAGTGTATTTCAGAAAAGCATTTGGTATTTGGAGCTTGGAACTGTAATTTGGAATTGGAATTTAGAATTGGATCTTGATACTGAAATTTGGAAGTGAAATTTAGAATTGGAAATTAGAACTGGAATTTGAAAGAAGAATTTGGAACTGGAGTTTGGAAGCAGAATTTGGAATTGGAATTTGGAAGTGGATTTTGAAATCAGAATTTGGAATTGGAATTGAGAACTAAAATATGGAAGTGGAATTTTGGAAGTGGAATTTCGAATTGGAATTTCGAATTGGAATTTGGAAGTGGAATTTAGAACTGGAATATGGAAGTGGAATTTGGAAGTGGAATTTAAAATTGGAATTTCTAACCTAGAATTTGGAAGTGAAATTTAGAATTGGAATTCAGAACTGGAATTTGGGAGGGGAATTTGGAACTTCAATTAGGAACTGGAATTTAGAAGTGGAATTTGGAAGTGGAATTTAGAATTGTAATTTGTTACCTGAATTTGGAAGTGGAATTAAGAATGGGAATTTAAACTGGAATTTTCAGGTGGAATTTGAAATTAGAATTTGAAACACAAATTTACAAGGGTACTTAGAAAGCAGAATTTGATTAAAAGGGTGCAATGTGAATCTGGAATCAAAATTTCAGGATGCCACTTGAAGTGCGACATGTGGAAGAGAATTGAAGTATCAGAAATTGGAAAAGGAAATCAGAAGGGGAATTGGGAATGGAATTGTGGAAGTGTATTTCAGAAAAGCATTTGGTAATTGCAGCTTGGAACTATAATTTGGAATTAGAATTTAGAATTGGAATTTGATATTGAAATTTGGAAGTGAAATTTAGAATTGGAATTTAGAACTGGAATGTGAAAGCAGAATTTGGAACTGGGGTTTGGAAGCAGAATTTTGCATTGGAATTTGGAAGTGGATTTTGGAAACAGAATGTGGAAGTGGAATTTAGAACTGGAATATGGAAGTGGAATTTGGAAGTGGAATTTCGAATTGGAATTTCGAATTGGAATTTGGAATTGGAATTTAGAACTGGAATATGGAAGTGGAATTTGGACGTGGAATTTAACATTGGAATTTCGAACCTGGAATTTGGAAGTGAAATTTTAGAATTAGAATTCAAAAGTGGAATTTGGGAGTGGAATTTGGAACTTCAATTAGGAATTGGAATTTAGAATGGGAATTTGAAATTCGAAATTAGAAGTGGAATTTGGAATTGGAATTTGGAAGTGGAATTTGGAATTGGAATTTGGAACTGGAATTTAGAATTGGAATTTGGAATTGGAATTTGGAAGTGTAATTTGGAAGTGGAATGTAGAATTGGAATTTGGAAATTGAATTTGGAAGTGTTATTTGAAACACAATTTTAAAAGGGTACTTAGAATGAAGACTTTTATCGATAAGTTGTAATTTGAATCTAGAATCGTAATTTCCGGATGCAATTGAAGTGCCACATGTGGAAGAGAATTCTAGTATCAGAAACTGGAAAAGGAAATCAGAAGGGGAATTAGGATCGTGACTGGGGAAGTGGATTTTAGAATTGCATTTGGTAATTGCCGGTTGTAACTGGAATTTGGAAGTGAAATTTAGAATTGGAATTTAGAACTGGGATTTACAAGTGAAATTTGAAACTAGAATTTGGAAGTGGAATTTGGAATTGGAATTCAGAATTGGAATTTGGGAGTGGAATTTGGAAGTGGAATTTAGAACTGCCATTTGGAAGTGGAATTTGGAAAATGAATTTGGAATTGGAATTTGAAACACAAATTTTAAAGAGTACTTAGAAAGCAGACTTTACTAATAAGTTGTAATTTGAATGTGGAATCATCATTTCAGTATGCAATTTAAATGCAACATATGGAAGAGAACTCTAGTATCAGATACTGGAATAGGAAAGCAGATGCGGAATTGGGAACGGGAGTGTAAGTGAATTTTAGAATTGCAACTTTTTGATAAAAGTCTGCTTTCTAAGTACCGTTTTAAATTAGTGTTTCAAATAACACTTCCAAATTCAATTTCCAAATTCCAATTCTACATTCCACTCACAAATTCCACTTCCAAATTGCAATTCCAAATTCCAATTCTAATATCCAATTCCAAATGCCAATTCCAAATTCCGCTTTGAAAATCCACTTCCAAATTCCAATTACAAATTCCACTTCTAAATTCGAATTTCAAATTCCACGTCTAAATTCCAGTTCCTAATTGAAGTTCCAAATTCCACTTCCAAATTCCAGTTCTGAATTCTAATTCTAAATTTCACTTCCAAATTCCAGGTTCGAAATTCCAATTTTAAATTCCACTTCAAATTCCACTTTCATATTCCAGTTCTAAATTCCAATTCCAAATTCCTATTCGAAATTCCACTTCCAAATTCCACTTCCATATTCCAGGTCTAAATTCCAATTCTAAATTTCACTTCCAAATTCCAGTTCCAACCGACAATTAACAAATGATATTCGAAAATTCACTTCCACCGTGCCCATCCTAATTCCCCGTCTGATTCCCTTTTAAAAATTCTGATACTCTAATTCTCTTCCACATGTCGCACTTCAATTGTATCCTGAAATTAAGATTCCAGATTTAATTTTCTCATTTTGAATAAAATTTTTCTTTCTAAGTACCCTTGTAAATTTATGTTTCAAATTCCAATTCCAAATTTCACTTCCAAATTCCAGTTCCAAATTCCAATGGTAAATTCCAATTCCAAACTCCACTTCCAAATTCCACATCTAAAGTCAAATTCCCAAGTCTGCTTCAAAAATTCACTTCCAAATTCCCATTCCAAATTCGAGTTCCAACCTCCAATGACCAAATGCAATTCCAAAATTCACTTACACTCCCGTTCCCAATTCCCCATCTGCTTTCCTATTCCAGTTTCTGATGCTAGAATTCTCTTCCAAAGGTCTCATTTCAATTGCATACTGAAATGATGATTCCACATTCAAATTACAACTTATTAGTAAAGTCTGCTTTCTAAGTACCCTTGAAAATTGGTGTTTCAAATTCCAATTCCAAATTCAATTTCCAAGTTTCACTTCCAAATTGCAGTTCTAAATTCCACTTCCAAATTCCAGTTCCAAATTCCAATTCTACATTCGACTTCCAAATTCAAGTACTAAATTCCAATTCCAAATTCCACTTCTGAATTCGAGTTTGAAATTCCACTTCCAAACTCCACTTCCAAATTCCAGTTACTAATTCCAGTTCTAAATTCCAATTTAAAATTTCACTTTCAAATTCCAATTCCAAATTCCAATTCCAAATTCCACTTCTACATTCAAGTTTCAAATCTCACTTCCAAAATCCAGTTCCAGATTAAAGTTCCAAATTCCACTTACAAATTCCAGTTCTGCATTCCAATTCTAAATTTCACATGCAAATTCCAATTCCAAATTCACTTGGAAATTCCACTTCCAAATTCCACTTGAAAATTCCAGTTCTAAATTCCGATTCTAAATTTCACTTCCAAATTCCACTTCCAACCGGACCTTTCCAAATGTAATTCTAAAATCCAATTTCACAGTCCCGATCCTAATTCCCTTTCTGATTTCCTTTTCCAGTTTCTGATATTAGAATTCTTTTCCTCATGTGGCACTTCAATTGCATCCGGAAATTATGATTCCAGATTCAAATTACAACTTAACGATAAAAGTCAGCTTTCTATGTAGCCTTTTGAAGTTTTGTTTCAAATAACACTTCCAAATTCAATTTCCAAATCTCAATTCTACATTCCACTTCCAAATTCCAGTTGTAAATTCCAATTCCAAATTCCAATTCTAAATTCCAATTCCAAATTCCAATTTCAAATTCTCCTTCGAAAATCCAATTCTAAATTCCACTTCTAAATTCGAATTTCAAATTCCACTTCTACATTCCAGTTCCTAATTGAAGTTCCAAATTCCACTCCCAAATTCCAGTTCTGAATTCCAATTCTAAATTTCACTTCCAAATTCCAGGTTCGAAATTCCAATTTTAAATTCCACTTCCAAACTCCACTTCCATATTCCAGTTCTAAATTCCAATTCCAAATTCCAATTGGAAATTCCACTTCCAAATTCCACTTCCATATTTCAGTTCTAAATTCCAATTCCAAATTCTGATTCCAAAATCCACTTCCACATTCCAATTCCAAATTCTTCTTCCAAACTCCAGTTCCAAATTCCGCTTCCATATTTCAGTTCTAAATTCCAATTCTAAATTTCACTTCCAAATTTCAGTATCAAATTCCAATTCTAAATTCTAATTCCAAATTACAGTTCCAAGCTGCAATTACCAAATGCTTTTCTGAAATACACTTCCACAATTCCATTCCCAATTCCCCTTCTGATTTCCTTTTCCAATTTCTGATAATATCATTCCCTTCCACATGTCGCACTTCAAGTGCATCCTGAAATTTTGATTCCAGATTCACATTGCCTCTTTTTAATCAAATTCTGCTTTCTAAGTACCCTTGTAAATTTGTGTTTCAAATTCTAATTCCAAATTGCACCTGATAATTCCAGTTTAAATTCCTATTCTTATTTACTCTTACAAATTCAGGTAACAAATTACAAGTCTTAATTCCACTTCCATATTCCAGTTCTAAATTCCAATGCTAAATTTCACTTCCAAATTCCAGTTCCAACCGCCAAATAACAAATGAAATTCGAAAATCCACTTCCACCGTGCCCATCCTAATTCCCCGTCTCATTCCCTTTTCCAAATTCTGATACTCTAATTCTCTTCCACATGTCGCACTTCAATTGTATCCTGAAATTATGATTCCACATTTAATTTTCTCATTTTGAATAAAATTCTTCTTTCTAAGTACCCTTGCAAATTTATGTTTCAAATTCCAATTCCAAATTTCACTTCAAAATTCCAGTTCCAAATTCCAATGGTAAATTCCAATTCCAAACTCCACTTCCAAATTCTACTTCTAAAGTCAAATTCCCAATTCTGCTTCAAAAATCCACTTCCAAATTCCCATTCCAAATTCGAGTTCCAACCTCCAATGACCAAATGCAATTCCAAAATTCACTTACACTCCCGTTCCCAATTCCCCATCTGCTTTCCTATTCCAGTTTCTGATACTAGAATTCTCTTCCACATGTCGCATTTCCATTGCATACTGAAATGATGATTCCACATTCAAATAACAACTTATTAATAAAGTCTGCTTTCTAAGTACCCTTGAAAATTTGTGTTTCAAATTCCGATTCCAAATTCAATTTCCAAATTCCACTTCCAAATTGCAGTTCTAAATGCCACTTCCAAATTCCAGTTCCAAATTCCAATTCTACATTCGATTTCCAAATTCAAGTACTAAATTCCAATTTCAAATTCCACTTCTAAATTCAAGTTTGAAATTCCACTCCCAAACTCCTCTTCCAAATTAAAGTTCCAAATTCCAGTTCTAAATTCCAATTTTAAATTTCACTTCCAACTTCCAATTCCAAATTCCAATTCCAAATTCCACTTCTACATTCGAGTTTCAAATTTCACTTCCAAAATCCAGTTCCAGATTAAAGTTCCAAATTCCACTTCCAAATTCCAGTTCCAAATTCCACTTGCAAATTCCAGTTCTAAATTCCAATTCTAAATTTCACTTCCAAATTCCAGTTCCAACCGGCAATTACCAAATGCAATTCTAAAATCCACTTCCAAGTCCCCATCCTAATTCCCCTTTTGATTTCCTTTTCCAGTTTCTGATACTATAATTCTCTTCCGCATGTGGCACTTCAAGTGCATCCGGAAGTTATGATTCCAGATTCAAATTACAACTTTTCGATAAAAGTCTGCTTTCTAAGTACCCTTTTAAATTTGTGTTTCAAATAACACTTCCAAATTCAATTTCCAAATTCCAATTCTACATTCCACATCCAAATTCTACTTCCAAATTCCAATTCCAAATACCAATTCTAAATTCCACTTCCAAAATCCAATTCCAAATTCCACTTCTAACTTCGAATTTCAAATTCCACTTCTAAATTCCAGTTCCTAATTGAAGTTCCAAATTCCACTCCCAAATTCCAGTTCTGAATTCTAATTCTTAATTTCACTTCCAAATTCCAGGTTCGAAATTGCAATTCGAAATTCCACTTCCAAATTCCACTTCCATATTCCAGTTCTAAATTCCAATTTCAAATTCTGCTTCCAAACTCCAGTTCCAAATTACGCTTTCAAATTCCAGTTCTAAATTCCAATTCTAAATTTCACTTCCAAATTTCAATATCAAATTCCAATTCTAAATTCTAATTCCAAATTACAGTTACAAGCTCCAATTACCAAATGCTTTTCTGAAATAGACTTCCACAATTCCGTTCCCAATTCCCCTTCTGATTTCCTTTTCCAATTTCTGATAATATAATTCCCTTCCACATGTCGCACTTCAAGTGCATCCTGAAATTTTGATTCCAGATTCACATTGCCTCTTTTTAATCAAATTCTGCTTTCTACGTACCCTTGTAAATTTGTATTTTGAAATTCTAATTACAAATTCCACCTGAAAATTCCAGTTTAAATTCCCATTCTTAATTCCACTTCCAAATTCAGGTAAGAAACTACAATTCTAAATTTCACTTCCAATGTCCACTTCCATATTCCAGTTCTAAATTCCAATTCTAAATTTCACTTCCAAATTCCAGTTCCAACCGGCAATTACCAAATGCAATTCTAAAATCCACTTCCACAGTCCCGATCCTAATTCCCCTTCTGATTTCCTTTTCCAGTTTCTGATACTATAATTTTCTTCCGCATGTTTCACTTCAATTGCATCCGGAAATTATGATTCCAGATTCAAATTACAACTTATCGATTAAAGTCTGCGTTCTAAGTACCCTTTTAAATTTGTGTTTCAAATAACACTTCCAAATTCAATTTCCAAATTCTAATTCTACATTCCACTTCCAAATTCTACTTCCAAATTCCAATTCCAAATTGCAATTCTAAATTCCAATTACAAAATCCAATTCCAAATTCCGCTTTGAAAATCCACTTCCAAATTCCAATTCAAATTCCACTTCTAAATTCGAATTTCAAATTCCACTTCTAAATTACAGTTCCTAATTAAAGTTCCAAATTCCGCTCCCGAATTCCAGGTCTGAATTCTAATTCTAAATTTCACTTCCAAATTCCAGGTTCGAAATTCCAATTTGAAATTCCACTTCCAAATTCCACTTCCATATTCCGGTTCTAAATTCCAATTTTAAATTACAATTCCAAATTCCAATTCGAAATTCCACTTCCAAATTCCACTTCCATATTCCAGTTCTAAATTCCAATTCCAAATTCTGATTCCAAAATTCACTTCCAAATTCCAATTCCAAATGCTGCTTCCAAATTTCAGTTCTAAATTCCACTTCCAAATTACAGTTCCAAATTCCAATTTTACATTCCACTTCCAAATTCTACTTCCACATTCAAGTACTAAATTCCAATTCCAAATTACACTTCTAAATTCGAGTCTGAAATTCCACTTCCAAACTCCACTTCCAAATTCCAGTTCCAAATTGCAGGTCCAAATTCCAGTTCTAAATTCCAATGTTAAATTTCACTTCCAAATTCTGCTTCAAAAATCCAATTTCAAATTCCAATTCCAAATTCCACTTCTAAATGCGAATTTGAAATTCCACTTCTAAATTCCAGTTCTAAATTGAAGTTCCAAATTCCACTCCCAAATTCCAATTCCAAATTCCACTTCTAAATGCGAATTTCAAATTTCACTTCTAAATTCCAATTCGAAATTCCACTTCCAAATTCCACTTCTATATTCTAGTTCTAAATTCCAATTCCAAATTCTGATTCCAAAATTCACTTCCAAATTCCAATTTCAAATGCTGCTTCCAAATTCCAGTTCTAAATTCCACTTGCAAATTCCAGTTCCAAATTCCAATTTTACATTCCGCTTCCAAATTCCACTTCCAAATTCAAGTACTAAATTCCAATTCCAAATTCCACTTCTAAATTCGAGTCTTAAATTCCACTTCCAAACTCCACTTCCAAATTCCAGTTCCAAATTCCACGTGCAGATTCCAGTTCTAAATTCCAATTCTAAATTTTACTTCCAAATCCCAGTTCCAACCGGCAATTACCAAATGTAATTCTAAAATCCACTTCCACAGTCCCGATCCTAATTCCCCTTCTGATATCCTTTTCCAGTTTCTGATACTAGAATTCTCTTCCGCATGTCACACTTCACTTGCATCTTGAAATTATGATTCCAGATTCAAATTACAACATATCGATAAAAGTCTCCTTTCTAAGTACCATTTTAAATTTCTGTTTCAAATAACACTTCCAAATTTAATTTCCAAATTCCAATTCTAAATTCCAATTCCAAATTCCAATTCCAAATTCCGCTTCAAAAATCCACTTCCAAATTCCAATTCCAAATTCCACTTCTAAATTCGAATTTCAAATTCCACTTCCAAATTCCAGTTCCAAATTCCACTCCCATATTCCAGTTCTGAATTCCAATTCTAAATTTCACTTCCAAATTCCAGGTTCGAAATCCCAATTTTAAATTCAACTTCCAAATTCCACTTCCATTTTCCAGTTCTAAATTCCAATTCCAAATTCCAATTCAAAATTCCACTTCCAAATTCCACTTACACATTCCAATTGGAAATTCAACTTCCAAATTCCACTTCCATATGCCAATTCCAAATTCTGAGTCCAAAATCCACTTCCAAATTCCAATTCCAAATTCTGCTTCCAAATTCCAGTTCCGAATTCCGTTTTGAAATTTCACTTCTAAATTCCAATTCTAAATTTCACTTCCAAATTTCAGTATCAAATTCAAATTCTAAATTCCAATTCCAAAATACAATTCCAAGCTCCAATTACCAAATAATTTTCGGAAATACACGTCCACAATCCCATTGTCAATTCCCCTTCTGATTTCCTTTTCCATTTTCTGATACTATAATTCTCTTCCACATGTCGCACTTCAATTGTATCCTGAAATTATGATTCCAGATTTAATTTTCTCATTTTGAATAAAATTCTTCTTTCTAAGTACCCTTGCAAATTTATGTTTCAAATTCCAATTCCAAATTTCACTTCCAAATTCCAGTTCCAAATTCCAATGTTAAATTCCAATTCCAAACTCCACTTCCAAATTCCACTTCTAAAGTCAAATTCCCAATTCTGCTTCAAAAATCCACTTCCAAATTCCCATTCCAAATTCGAGTTCCAACCTCCAATGACCAAATGCAATTCCAAAATTCACTTACACTCCCGTTCCCAATTCCCCATCTGCTTTCCTATTCCAGTTTCTGATACTAGAATTCTCTTCCACATGTCGCATTTCCATTGCATACTGAAATGATGATTCCACATTCAAATAACAACTTATTAATAAAGTCTGCTTTCTAAGTACCCTTGAAAATTTGTGTTTCAAATTCCGATTCCAAATTCAATTTCCAAATTCCACTTCCAAATTGCAGTTTTAAATGCCACTTCCAAATTCCAGTTCCAAATTCCAATTCTACATTCGATTTCCAAATTCAAGTACTAAATTCCAATTTCAAATTACACTTCTGAATTCAAGTTTGAAATTCCACTCCCAAACTCCTCTTCCAAATTAAAGTTCCAAATTCCAGTTCTAAATTCCAATTTTAAATTTCACTTCCAACTTCCAATTCCAAATTCCAATTCCAAATTCCACTTCTACATTCGAGTTTCAAATTTCACTTCCAAAATCCAGTTCCAGATTAAAGTTCCAAATTCCACTTCCAAATTCCACTTGCAAATTCCAGTTCTAAATTCCAATTCTAAATTTCACTTCCAAATTCCAGTTCCAACCAGCAATTACCAAATGCAATTCTAAAATCCACTTCCACAGTCCCCATCCTAATTCCCCTTTTGATTTCCTTTTCCAGTTTCTGATACTATAATTCTCTTCCGCATGTGGCACTTCAATTGCATCCGGAAGTTATGATTCCAGATTCAAATTACAACTTTTCGATAAAAGTCTGCTTTCTAAGTATCCTTTTAAATTTGTGTTCAAATAACACTTCCAAATTCAATTTCCAAATTCCAATTCTACATTCCACTTCCAAATTCTACTTCCAAATTCCAATTCCAAATTCCAATTCTAAATTCCAATTCCAAATTCCAATTCCAAATTCCGCTTCCAAATTCCACTTCCAAAATCCAATTCCAAATTCCACTTCTAACTTCGAATTTCAAATTCCACTTCTAAATTCCAGTTCCTAATTGAAGTTCCAAATTCCACTCCCAAATTCCAGTTCTGAATTCTAATTCTAAATTTCAGTTCCAAATTCCAGGTTCGAAATTGCAATTCGAAATTCCACTTCCAAATTCCACTTCCATATTCCAGTTCTAAATTCCAATTCCAAATTCTGCTTCCAAACTCCAGTTCCAAATTACGCTTTCAAATTCCAATTCTAAATTCCAATTCTAAATTTCACTTCCAAATTTCAATATCAATTTCCAATTCTAAATTCTAATTCCAAATTACAGTTACAAGCTCCAATTACCAAATGCTTTTCTGAAATAGACTTCCACAATTCCGTTCCCAATTCCCCTTCTGATTTCCTTTTCCAATTTCTGATAATATAATTCCCTTCCACATGTCGCACTTCAAGTGCATCCTGAAATTTTGATTCCAGATTCACATTGCCTCTTTTTAATCAAATTCTGCTTTCTACGTACCCTTGTAAATTTGTATTTTGAAATTCTAATTACAAATTCCACCTGAAAATTCCAGTTTAAATTCCCATTCTTAATTCCACTTCCAAATTCAGGTAAGAAACTACAATTCTAAATTTCACTTCCAATGTCCACTTCCATATTCCAGTTCTAAATTCCAATTCTAAATTTCACTTCCAAATTCCAGTTCCAACCGGCAATTACCAAATGCAATTCTAAAATCCACTTCCACAGTCCCGATCCTAATTCC
Organism: Notamacropus eugenii; assembly: GCF_028372415.1. Taxonomy (NCBI): domain Eukaryota; kingdom Metazoa; phylum Chordata; class Mammalia; order Diprotodontia; family Macropodidae; genus Notamacropus; species Notamacropus eugenii. Next base: position 53,119 of record NW_027325135.1, read on the forward strand.
CCTTCTGATTTCCTTTTCCAGTTTCTGATACTATAATTTTCTTCCGCATGTTTCACTTCAATTGCATCCGGAAATTATGATTCCAGATTCAAATTACAACTTATCGATTAAAGTCTGCGTTCTAAGTACCCTTTTAAATTTGTGTTTCAAATAACACTTCCAAATTCAATTTCCAAATTCTAATTCTACATTCCACTTCCAAATTCTACTTCCAAAATCCAATTCCAAATTGCAATTCTAAATTCCAATTACAAAATCCAATTCCAAATTCCGCTTTGAAAATCCACTTCCAAATTCCAATTCAAATTCCACTTCTAAATTCGAATTTCAAATTCCACTTCTAAATTACAGTTCCTAATTAAAGTTCCAAATTCCGCTCCCAACTTCCAGGTCTGAATTCTAATTCTAAATTTCACTTCCAAATTCCAGGTTCGAAATTCCAATTTGAAATTCCACTTCCAAATTCCACTTCCATATTCCGGTTCTAAATTCCAATTTTAAATTACAATTCCAAATTCCAATTCGAAATTCCACTTCCAAATTCCACTTCCATATTCCAGTTCTAAATTCCAATTCCAAATTCTGCTTCCAAACTCCAGTTCCAAATTACGCTTTCAAATTCCAGTTCTAAATTCCAATTCTAAATTTCACTTCCAAATTTCAATATCAAATTCCAATTCTAAATTCTAATTCCAAATTACAGTTACAAGCTCCAATTACCAAATGCTTTTCTGAAATAGACTTCCACAATTCCGTTCCCAATTCCCCTTCTGATTTCCTTTTCCAATTTCTGATAATATAATTCCCTTCCACATGTCGCACTTCAAGTGCATCCTGAAATTTTGATTCCAGATTCACATTGCCTCTTTTTAATCAAATTCTGCTTTCTACGTACCCTTGTAAATTTGTATTTTGAAATTCTAATTACAAATTCCACCTGAAAATTCCAGTTTAAATTCCCATTCTTAATTCCACTTCCAAATTCAGGTAAGAAACTACAATTCTAAATTTCACTTCCAATGTCCACTTCCATATTCCAGTTCTAAATTCCAATTCTAAATTTCACTTCCAAATTCCAGTTCCAACCGGCAATTACCAAATGCAATTCTAAAATCCACTTCCACAGTCCCGATCCTAATTCCCCTTCTGATTTCCTTTTCCAGTTTCTGATACTATAATTTTCTTCCGCATGTTTCACTTCAATTGCATCCGGAAATTATGATTCCAGATTCAAATTACAACTTATCGATTAAAGTCTGCGTTCTAAGTACCCTTTTAAATTTGTGTTTCAAATAACACTTCCAAATTCAATTTCCAAATTCTAATTCTACATTCCACTTCCAAATTCTACTTCCAAATTCCAATTCCAAATTGCAATTCTAAATTCCAATTACAAAATCCAATTCCAAATTCCGCTTTGAAAATCCACTTCCAAATTCCAATTCAAATTCCACTTCTAAATTCGAATTTCAAATTCCACTTCTAAATTACAGTTCCTAATTAAAGTTCCAAATTCCGCTCCCAAATTCCAGGTCTGAATTCTAATTCTAAATTTCACTTCCAAATTCCAGGTTCGAAATTCCAATTTGAAATTCCACTTCCAAATTCCACTTCCATATTCCGGTTCTAAATTCCAATTTTAAATTACAATTCCAAATTCCAATTCGAAATTCCACTTCCAAATTCCACTTCCATATTCTAGTTCTAAATTCCAATTCCAAATTCTGATTCCAAAATTCACTTCCAAATTCCAATTCCAAATGCTGCTTCCAAATTTCAGTTCTAAATTCCACTTCCAAATTACAGTTCCAAATTCCAATTTTACATTCCACTTCCAAATTCTACTTCCACATTCAAGTACTAAATTCCAATTCCAAATTACACTTCTAAATTCGAGTCTGAAATTCCACTTCCAAACTCCACTTCCAAATTCCAGTTCCAAATTGCAGATCCAAATTCCAGTTCTAAATTCCAATGTTAAATTTCACTTCCAAATTCTGCTTCAAAAATCCAATTCCAAATTCCAATTCCAAATTCCACTTCTAAATGCGAATTTGAAATTCCACTTCTAAATTCCAGTTCTAAATTGAAGTTCCAAATTCCACTCCCAAATTCCAATTCCAAATTCCACTTCTAAATGCGAATTTCAAATTTCACTTCTAAATTCCAATTCGAAATTCCACTTCCAAATTCCACTTCTATATTCTAGTTCTAAATTCCAATTCCAAATTCTGATTCCAAAATTCACTTCCAAATTCCAATTTCAAATGCTGCTTCCAAATTCCAGTTCTAAATTCCACTTGCAAATTCCAGTTCCAAATTCCAATTTTACATTCTGCTTCCAAATTCCACTTCCAAATTCAAGTACTAAATTCCAATTCCAAATTCCACTTCTAAATTCGAGTCTTAAATTCCACTTCCAAACTCCACTTCCAAATTCCAGTTCCAAATTCCACGTGCAGATTCCAGTTCTAAATTCCAATTCTAAATTTTACTTCCAAATCCCAGTTCCAACCGGCAATTACCAAATGTAATTCTAAAATCCACTTCCACAGTCCCGATCCTAATTCCCCTTCTGATATCCTTTTCCAGTTTCTGATACTAGAATTCTCTTCCGCATGTCACACTTCACTTGCATCTTGAAATTATGATTCCAGATTCAAAATACAACATATCGATAAAAATCTCCTTTCTAAGTACCATTTTAAATTTCTGTTTCAAATAACACTTCCAAATTTAATTTCCAAATTCCAATTCTAAATTCCAAGTCCAAATTCCACTTCTAAATTCGAATTTCAAATTCCACTTCCAAATTCCAGTTCCAAATTCCACTCCCATATTCCAGTTCTGAATTCCAATTCTAAATTTCACTTCCAAATTCCAGGTTCGAAATCCCAATTTTAAATTCCACTTCCAAATTCCACTTCCATTTTCCAATTCTAAATTCCAATTCCAAATTCCAATTCAAAATTCCACTTCCAAATTCCACTTCCACATTCCAATTCGAAATTCCACTTCAAAATTCCACTTCCATATTCCAATTCCAAATTCTGAGTCCAAAATACACTTCCAAATTCCAATTCCAAATTCAGCTTTCAAATTCCAGTTCCGAATTCTGTTTTCAAATTCCAGTTCTAAATTCCAATTCTCAATTTCACTTCCAAATTTCAGTATCAAATTCAAATTCTAAATTCCAATTCCAAAATACAATTCCAAGCTCCAATTACCAAATGCTTTTCGGAAATACACGTCCACAATCCCAGTCCCAATTCCCCTTGTGATTTCCTTTTCCAATTTCTGATACTATAATTCTCTTCCACATGTCCCACTTCAAGTGCATCCTGAAATTCTGATTCCAGATTCACATTGCCCCTTTTTAATAAAATTCTGCTTTTTAAGTACCCTTGTAAATTTGTGTTTCAAACTGTAATTCCAAATTCCACCTCAAAATTCCACTTTAAATTCCCATTCTTAATTCCACTTCCAAATTCACGTAACAAATTACAATTCTAAATTCCACTTCCAAATTCCACTTCCATATTCCAGTTCTAAATTCCAATTCTAAATTTCACTTCCAAATTCCAGTTCCAACCGCCAATTAACAAATGAAATTCAAAAATCCACTTCCACCGTCCCCATTCTAATTCCCCGTCTGATTCCCTTTTCCAAATTCTGATGCTCTTATTCGCTTCCACATGTTGCACTTCAATTGTATCCTGAAATTATGATTCCAGATTTAATTTTCTCATTTTGAATAAAATTCTTCTTTCTAAGTACTCTTGTAAATTAATGTTTCAAATTCCAATTGCAAATTTCACTTCCAAATTCCAGTTCCAAATTCCACTTCTAAATTCGAATTTCAAATTCCACTTCCAAATTCCAATTCCAAATTCCACTCCAAAATTCCAGTTCTGAATTCGCATTCTAAATTTCACTTCCAAAATCCAGGTTCGAAATTACAATTTTAAATTTCACTTCCAAATTCCACTTCCATATTCCAGTTCTAAATTCCAATTCCAAATTCCAATTTGAAATTCCAATTCAAAATTCCACTTCGAAATTCCACTTCCACATTCCAATTCGAAATTCCACTTGCATATTCGAATTCCAAATTCTGAGTCCAAAATACACTTCCAAATTCCAATTCCATATTCTGCTTCCAAATTCCAGTTCCAAATTCCGTTTTCAAATTCCAGTTCTAAGTTCCAATTCTAAATTTCACTTCCACATTTCAGTATCAAATTCAAATTCTAAATTCCAATTACAAAATACAATTCCAAGCTCCAATTACCAAATGCTTTTAGGAAATACACTTCCACAATCGCATTGCCAATTCCCCTTCTGATTTCCTTTTCCAATTTCTGACACTAAAATTCTCTTCCACATGTCCGACTTCAAGTGCATCCTGAAATGTTGATTCCAGATTCACATTGCCCCTTTTTAATACAATTCTGCTTTCTAAGAATCCTTGTAAATTTGTGTTTCAAATTCTAATTCCAAATTCCACCTGAAAATTTCAGTTTAAATTCCCATTCTTAATTCCACTTCCAAATTCACGTAACAAATTACAATCCTAAATTCCACTTCCAAATTTCACTTCCATATTCCAGTTCTAAATTCCAATTATAAATTTCACTTCCAAATTCCAGTTCCAACCGCCAATTAACAAATGAAATTCGAAAATCCACTTCCACCGTCCCCATACTACTTCCACGTCTGATTCCCTTTTCCAAATTTTGATACTCTAATTCTCTTCCACATGTCGCACTTCAATTGTATCCTGAAATTATGATTCCAGATTTAATTTTCTCATTTTGAATAAAATTCTTCTTTCTAAGTACTCTTGTAAATTTATGTTTCAAATTCCAATTCCAAATTTCACTTCCAATCCCAGTTCCAAATTCCAATGGTAAATTCCAATTGCAAACTCCACTTCCAAATTCCACTTCTAAAGTCAAATTCCCAATTCTGCTTCAAAAATCCACTTCCAAATTCCCATTCCAAATTCGAGCTCCAACCTCCAATGACCAAATGCAATTCTAAAATTCACTTACACTTTCGTTCCCAATTCCCCATATGCTTTCCTATTCCAGTTTCTGATACTAGAATTCTCTTCCACAGGTCGCATTTCAATGGCATACTGAAATGATGATTCCACATTCAAATTACAACTTATTAATAAAGTCTGCTTTCTAAGTACCCTTTAAAATTTGTGTATCAAATTCCAATTACAAATTCAATTTCTAAATTCAACTTCCAAATTGCAGTTCTAAATTCCACTTCCAAATTCCAGTTCCAAATTCCAATTTTACGTTCCACTTCCAAATTCAAGTACTAAATTCCAATTCCAAATTTCACTTCTAAATTCGAGTCTAAAATTCCACTTCCAAACTCCACTTCCAAATTCCAGTTCCAAATTCCAGTTCCAAATTGCAGGTCCAAATTCCAGTTCTAAATTCCAATTTTAAATTTCACTTCCAAATTCCAGTTCTAAATTCCAATTCCAAATTTCACTTCTGAATTCGAGTTTCAACTTTCACTTCCATATTCCAGTTCTAAATTCCAATTCCAAATTCTGATTCCAAATTCCACTTACAAATTCCAGTTCTATATTTCAACTCTAAATTTCACTTTAAAATTTCACTATCAATTTCCACTTCTAAATTCCAATTCAAAATTACAGTTCCAACCTCCAATTATCAAACGCAGGTCGAAAATTCACTTACACAGTCCCGTTCCCAATTTCCCTTCTGATTTCCTTTTCCAGTTTCTGATATTATAATTCTCTTCCACATGTCGCACTTCAATGGCTTCCTGAAATTATGATTTCAGATTGAAATTACACCTTATTGATAAAAGTTTGCTTTCTATGTACCCTTGTAAATATGTGTTTCAAATAACACTTGAAATTTCAATTTCAAAATTCCACTTCCAAATTCCAGATCTAAATTTCACTTCCATACTCCAGTTCGAAATTCCAATTCTAAATTCCACTTACAAATTCCACTTCCAAATTCCAGTTCCAAATTCCAATTCTAAATAACAATTCCAAATTCCACTCCCAAATTCCACTTCTAAATTCAATTCCCAATTCTGTTTCATAAATCCACTTCCAAATTCCAATTCCAAATTCCATTTCTAAATTCGAATTTCAAATTCCACTTCCAAATTCCAGTTCCAAATTGAAGGTCCAAATTCCACTTCCAAATTCCAGTTCGGATGTCAAATTCTAAATTTCACTTCCAGACTCCAGTTCAAAATTCTAATTCTAAATTCCCCTTCCAATCTCCACTTTCATATTCCAGTTTAAAATTCCAATTCCAAATTCTGATTCCAAAATCCACTTCCAAATTCCAATTCCAAAATCCCCTTCCAAATTCCAATTCCAAATTCTATTTCCAAATTCCAGTTCCAAATTGAAGGTCCAAATTCCACTTCCAAATTCCAGTTCGGATGTCAAATTCTAAATTTTACTTCCAGAATCCAGTTCAAAATTCCAATTCTAAATTTCACTTCCAATCTCCACTTCCATATTCCAGTTTTAAATTCCAATTCCAAATTCTACAATTCTAAATTTGACTTCCAAATTCCAGTTCCACATTCCCCTTCCAAATTTCAGTTCTAAATTTTAACTCAAAATTCCACGTTAAAATTTCAGTATCAAATTCCACTTCTAAATTCCAATTCAAAATTCCAGTTCTAACCTCCAATTACCAAACGCAGGTCAAAAATTCACTACCACAATCCGGTTCCCAATTTCCATTTTGATTTCCTTTTCCAGTTTTTGATACTATAATTCTCTTCCACATGTCGCACTTCAATGCCTTCCTGAAATTATGATTCCAGATTGAAATTACACCTTATCAATAAAAGTTTGCTTTCTATGTACCCTTGTAAATTTGTATTTCAAATAACACTTTAAATTTCAGTTTCAAAATTCCAATTTATCATTCCACTTCCAAATTCCACTTTCAAATTCCAGTTCTAAATTCGAATTCCAAATTCCAAATCTAAATACCAATTACAAATTCCAATTAAAAATTCCACTTCTAAATTGGAATTTCAAATTCCACTTCTAAATTCCCGTTCCAAATTGAAGTTCCATATTCCACTTCCAAATTCCAGTTCGTATTCCAATACTAAATTCCACTTCAAAATTCCGCCTCCATATTCCAGTTCTAAATTCCAACTCCAAATTCCAATTCAAAATGCCAATTCCAAATTCCACTTACAAATTTTACTTCCATATTTCAGTTCTAAATTCCAATTCCAAATTCTGATTCCAAAATCCACTTCCAAATTCCAATTCCAAATTCTACTTCCAAATTCCACTTCCAAATTCTACTTCCAAATTCCAATTCCAAATTCTACTGCCAAATTCCAATTCTAAATTATAATTCTAAATTTCACTTCCCAATTCCAGTTCCAAATTCCACTTCCAAATTCCAGTTCTACATTTCAAATCTAAATTTCACTTTAAAATTTCAGTATCAAATTCCACTTCTAAATTCCAATTCAAAATTCCAGTTCCAACCGCCAATTACCAAATGCAGGTGGAAAATTCACTTACACAACCTCGTTCCCAATTTCCCTTCTGATTTACTTTTCCAGCTTCTGATAATATAATTCTCTTCCACATGTCGCACTTCAATGGCTTCCTGAAATTATGTTTCCAGATTGAAATTACACCTTATCGATAAAAGTTTGCATTCTATGTACCGTTGTAATTTCTGTTTCAAATAACATTTCCAATTTCAATTTCAAAATTTCAGGTCCAAATTCCAGATCTAAATTCCACTTCCAAATTCCAGTTCCAAATTCCAATTCTAAATTACAATTCTAAATTTCACTTCCAAATTCCAGTTCCAAATTCCACTTCTAAATTCCAGTTCTACATTTCAACTCTGAATTTCACTTCAAAATTTCAGTGTCAAATTCCACTTCCAAATTCCAATTCAAAATTACAGTTCCAACCTCCAATTACCAAATGCAGGTGGAAAATTCACTTACACAACCTCGTTCCCAATTTCCCTTCTGATTTCCTTTTCCAGTTTCTGATATTAAAATTCTCTTTCACTTGTTGCACTTCAATGGCTTCCTGAAATTATGATTCCAGAAGGAAATTACACCTTATCGATAAAAGTTTGCTTTCTATGTACCCTTGTAAATTTGTGTTTCAAATAACACTTCGAATTTCAATTTCAAAATTCCAGTTCCAAATTCCAATTCTAAATTCCACTTCGAAATTCCACTTCCAAATTCAAGTTCCAAATTCCAATTCTAAATTTCAATTCCAAATTCCACTCCCAAATTCCACTACTAAATTCAAATCCCAATTCTGTTTCAATAACCCACTTCCAATTTCCAATTCCAAATTTCATTTCTAAATTCGAATTTCAAATTCCACTTCCAAATTCCAGTTCCAAATTGAAGGTGCAAATTGCACTTCCAAATTCCAGTTCGTATTTCAAATTCTAAATTTCACTTCCAAACTCCAGTTCGAAATTCCAATTCTAAATTCCACTTCCAAATTCCACTTCCATATTCCAGTTCTAAATTCCAATTCCAAATTCCCATTCAAAATTCCAATTCTAAATTCCACTTCCAAATTCCACTTCCATATTCCACTTCGGAATTCCAATTCCGAATTCTGATTCCAAACTCCACTTCCAAATTCCACTTCCAAATTAAACTTCCAAATTCCAGATCTACATTTCAACTGTAAATTTCACTTTAAAATTTCAGTATCAAATTACACTTCTCAATTCCAATTCAAAATTCCAGGTCCAACCTCCAATTACCAAATTCAGGTCGAAAATACACTTACACAATCCCATTCCCAATTTCCCTTCTGATTTCCTTTTCCAGTTTCTGATATTATAATTCTCTTCTACATGTCGCACTTCCATGGCTTCCTGAAATTATGATTACAGATTGAAATTACACCTTATCGATACAAGTTTGCTTTCTATGTACCCTTGCAAATTTGTGTTTCAAATAACACTTCCAATTTCAATTTCAAAATTCCAATTCTACATTCCACTTCCTAATTCCACTTCTAAATTTCAGTTCCAAATTCCAATTTTAAATTCCAATTCCAAATTCCACTCCCAAATTCCACTTCTAAATTCAAATCCCAATTCTGTTTCAAAAATCCACTTCCAAATTCCACTTCCAAATTCCAGTTCCAAAATGAAGGTCTAAATTCCACTTCCAAATTCGAGTTCGGATTTCAAATTCTAAATTCCACTTCCAAATTCCACTCCCATATTCCAGTTCTACATTCCAATTCCAAATTCCCATTCATAATTCCAATTCTAAATTCCACTTCCAAATTCCACTTCCATATTCCAGTTCTAAATTCCAATTCCAAATTCTGATTCCAAACTGCACTTCCAAATTCCAATTTCAAATTCTACCTCCAAATTCCAATTCCAAATTCTACTTCCAAATTCCAATTCTAAATTACAATTCTAAATTTCACTTCCAAATTCCAGTTCCAAATTCCACTTCCAAATTCCAGTTCTACATTACAACTCTAAATTTCACTTTAGAATTTCAGTATCAATTTCCACTTCTAAATTCCAATTCAAAATTCCAGTTACAACCTCCAATTACCAAACGCAGGTCGAAAATTCACTTACACAATCCCGTTCCCAATTTCCCTTCTGATTTCCCTTTCCAGTTTCTGATATTATAATTCTTTCACATGTTGCACTTCAATGGCTTCCTGAAATTATGATTCCAGATTGAAATTACACCTTATCGATAAAAGTTTGCTTTCTATGTACACTTGTAAATTTGTGTTTCAAATAACACTTCCAATTTCAATTTCAAAATTCCAGTTTCAAATTCCAGATCTAAATTCCACTTCCAAATTCCAGTTCCAAATTCCAATTCTAAATTACAATAACAAATTCCACTCCCAAATTCCACTTCTAAATTCAAATCTCAATTCTGTTTCAAAAATCCACTTCCAATTTCCAATTCCAAATTCCATTTCTAAATTCGAGTTTCAAATTTCACTTCCAAATTACAGTTCCAAATTCCAATTCCAAATTCCACTTCTAAATTCGAATTTCAAATTCCACTTCTAAATTCCCATTCCAAATTAAAAGTTCCATATTCCCCATCCAAATTCCAGTTCGAAATTCCAATTCTAAATTCCACTTCAAAATTCCACCGCTATATTCCAGTTCTAAATTCCAACTCCAAATTCCAATTCAAAATGCCAGTTCCAAATTCCACTTCCAAATTTTACTTCCATGTTCTAGTTCTAAATTACAATTCCAAATTTTGCTTCAAAAACCCACTTCCAAATTCCAATTCCAAATTCTACTTCCAAATTTCAGGTCGAAATTGCACTTCTAAATTCCATTTCTAAATTCCAATTCTAAATTTCACTTAGAAATTCCAGTTCCAACTGCCAATTAACAAATGAAATTCTAAAAACCACTTCCACTGTCCCCATCAAAATTCGCCAACCGATTTCTTTTTCCAAATTCTGATCCTCTAATTCTCTTCCACATGTTGCACTTCAATTGCATTCTTAAATTATTATTCCAGATTTAGTTTTCACATTTTAAATAAAATTCTGCTTTCTAAGTACCCTTGTAAATTTATGTTTCAAATTCCAATGCCAAATTTCACTTCCAAATTTCAGTTCCAAATTCCAGATCAAAATTCCACTTTCAAATTCCAGTTCCACATTCCAATTCTAAATTCCAATTCCAAATTCCACTCCCAAATTCCACTTCTAAATTCAAATCCCAATTCTGTTTCAAAAATCCACTTCCAAATTCCATTTCTAAATTCGAGTTTCAAATTCCACTTCCAAATTCCAGTTCCAAATTGAAGGTCCAAATTCCACTTCCAAATTCCAGGTCGGATATCAAATTCTAAATTTCACTTCCAAACTCCAGTTCGAAATTTAAATTCTAAATTCCACTTCCAAATTCCACTTCCATATTCGAGTTCTAAATTCCAATTCCAAATTCTGATTCCAAAATCCACTTCCAAATTCCAATTCAAATTCTACTTCGAAATTCCACTTCCAAATTCTACTTCCAAATTCCAATTCCAAATTCTACTTCCAAATTCCAATTCTAAATTACAATTCTAAATTTCACTTCCAAATTCCACTTCCAAATTCCAGTTCTACATTACAACTCTAAATTTCACTTCAAAATTTCAGTGTCAAATTCCACTTCTAAATTCCAATTCAAAATTCCAGTTCCAACCTCCAAATACCAAACGCAGGTCGAAAATTCACTTACACAATCTCGTTCCCAATTTCCCTTCTGATTTCCCTTTTCAGTTTCTGATATTATAATTCTCTTCCACATGTCGCACTTCAATGGTTTCCTGAAATTATGATTACAGATTGAAATTACACCTTATCAATAAAAGTTTGCTTTATATGTACCCTTGTAAATTTGTGTTTCAAATAACACTTCCAATTTCAATTTCAAAATTCCAATTCTACATTCCACTTCCAAATTCCAGTTCGGATTTCAAATTCGAAATATCACTTCCAAATTCCACTCCCAAATTCCACTTCTAAATTCAAATCCCAATTCTGTTTCAAAAAACCACTTCCAAATTCCAATTCCAAATTCTACTTCCAAATTTCAGGTCGAAATTGCACTTCCAAATTCCAGTTTTAAATTCAAATTCTAAATTTCACTGAGAAATTCCAGTTCCAACTGCCAATTAACAAATGAAATTCTAAAAACCACTTCCACTGTCCCCATCAAAATTCGCCAACTGATTCCTTTTTCCAAATTCTGATCCTCTAATTCTCTTCCACATGTTGAACTTCAATTGCATCTTTAAATTATTATTGCAGATTCAGTTTTCACATTTTAAATAAAATTCTGCTTTCTAAGTACCCTTGTAAATTTATGTTTCAAATTCCAATGCCAAATTTCACTTCCAAATTCCAGTTCCAAATTCCAGATCAAAATTCCACTTTCAAATTCCAGTTCCACATTCCAATTCTAAATTCCAATTCCAAATTCCACTCCCAAATTCCGCTTCTAAATTAAAAATCCCAACTCTGTTTCAAAAATCCACTTCCAAATTCCAATTCCAAATTCCATTTCTAAATTCGAGTTTCAAATTCCACTTCCAAATTCCAGTTCCAAATTGAAGGTCCGAATTCCACTTCCAAATTCCAGTTCGGATGTCAAATTCTAAATTTCACTTCCAGACACCAGTTCGAAATACGAATTCTAAATTCCACTTCCATATTCCAGTTCTAAATTCCACTTCCAAATTCTACTTCCAAATTCCAATTCTAAATTACAATTCTAAATTTGACTTCCAAATTCCAGTTCCACATTCCACTTACAAACTTCTGTTCTAAATTTTAACTCTAAATTTCACGTTAAATTTTCAGTATCAAATTCCACTTATAAATTCCAACTCAAAATTCCAGTTCAAACCTCCAATTACCAAACGCAGGTCGAAAATTCACTTACACAATCCCGTTCCCAATTTCCCTTTTGATTTCCTTTTCCAGTTTCTGATACTATAATTCTCTTCCACATGTCGCACTTCAATAGCTTCCTGAAATTATGATTCCAGATTGAAATTACACCTTATCGATAAAAGTTTGCTTTCTATGTACCCTTGTAAATTTGAGTTTCAAATAACACTTCAAATTTCAATTTCAAAATTCCAATTCTACATTCCACTTCCAAATTCAACTTCCAAATTCCAGTTCCAAATTCCAATACAAAATTCCAAATCTAAATACCAATTACAAATTCCAATTGCCAACTCCACTTCCAAATTCCACTTCTAAAGTCAAATTCCCAATTCTGCCTCAAAAATCCACTTCCAAATTCCCATTCCAAATTCGAGTTCCAACCTCCAATTAACAAATGCAATTCTAAAATTCATTTACACTCCCGTTCCCAATTCCCCATCTGCTTTCCTATTCCAATTTCTGATACTAGAATTCTCTTCCACATGTCTCATTTCAATTCCATACTGAAATAATGATTATACATTCAAATTACAACTTATTAATAAAGTCTGTTTTCTAAGTACCCTTTAAAATTTGTGTTTCAAATTCCAATTCCAAATTCAATTTCCAAATTCCACTTCCAAATGGCAGTTCTAAATTCCACTTCCAAATTCCACTACCAAATTCCAATTCTGAATTCCAATTCTAAATTTCACTTTCAAATTCCAGGTTCGAAATTCCAATTTTAAATTCCACTTTCAAATTCCACTTCCATAATCCTGTTCTAAATTCAAATTCCAAATTCCAATTCGAAATTCCACTTCCAAATTCCACTTCCATATTCTAGTTCTAAATTCCAATTCCAAATTCTGATTCCAAAATTCACTTCCAAATTTCAATTTCAAATGCTGCTTCCAAATTCCAGGTCTAAATTCCACTCACAAATTCCAGTTCCAAATTCCAATTTTACATTCCACTTCCAAATTCTACTTCCAAATTCAAGTACTAAATTCCAATTCCAAATTACACTACTAAATTAGAGTCTGAAATTCCACTTCCAAACTCCACTTCCAAATTCCAGTTCTGAATTCCACTTCCAAATTCCAGTTCCAAATTCCAATTTTACATTCCACTTCCAAATTCTACTTCCAAATTCAAGTACTAAATTCCAATTCCTAATTCCACTTCTAAATTCGAGTGTGAAATTCCACTTCCAAACTCCACTTCCAAATTCCTGTTCCATATTCCAGTTCCAAATTGCAGGTCCAAATTCCACTTCTAAATTCCAATTTTAAATTTCACTTCCAAATTCCAGTTCCAAATTCCAATTCCAAATTCACTTCTAAATTCGAGCTTCAAATTTCACTTCCAAAATCCAGTTCCAAATTAAAGTTCCAAATTCCTCTGACAAATTCCAGTTCTGCATTCCAATTCTAAATTTCACATCCAAATTCCAATTCCAAATTCCACTTCCAAATTCCAGTTCCAAATTCCATGTGCAAATTTCAGTTCTAAATTCGAATTCTAAATTTTACTTCCAAATTCCAGTTCCAACCGGCAAATACCAAATGCAATTCTAAAATCCACTTCCACAGTCCCGATCCTAATTCCCCTTCTGATTTCCTTTTCCACTTTCTGATACTATAATTCTCTTCCGCATGTCACACTTCAATTGCATCCTGAAATTATGATTCGAGATTCAAATTACAACATATCGATAAAAGTCTTCTTTCTAAGTACCCTTTTAAATTTGTGTTCAAATAACACTTCCAAATTCAATTTCCAATTTTCAATTCCAAATTCCAATTCCAAATTCCACTTCCAAATTCCAATTCCAAATTCCACTTCCAAATTCCAATTCCAAATTCCACGTCTAAATTCGAATTTCAAATTCCACTTCCAAATTCCACTCCCAAATTCCAGTTCTGAATTCCAATTCTAAATTTCACTTCCAAATTCCAGGTTCGAAATCCCAATTTTAAATTCCACTTCCAAATTCCACTTCCATATTCCAGTTCTAAATTCCAATTCCAAATTCCAATTCGAAATTCCAATTCAAAATTCCACTTCCAAATTCCACTTCCATATTCCAATTCCAAATTCTGAGTCCAAAATACACTTCCAAATTCCAATTCCAAATTCTGCTTCCAAATTCCAGTTTCGAATTCCGTTTTGAAATTCCACTTCTAAATTCCAATTCTCAATTTCACTTCCAAATTTCAGTATCAAATTCAAATTCTAAATTCCAATTCCAAAATACAATTCCAAGCTCCAATTACCAAATGCTTTTCGGAAATACACGTCCACAATCCCATTGCCAATTCCCCTACTGATTTCCTTTTCCAATTTCTGATACTATAATTCTCTTACACATGTCCCACTTCAAGTACATCCTGAAATTTAGATTCCAGATTCACATTGCCCCTTTTTAATAACATTCTGCTTTCTAAGGACCCTTGTAAATTTGTGTTTCAAATTCTAATTCCAAATTCCACCTGAAAATTCCACTTTAAATTCCCATTCTTAATTCCACTTCCAAATTCACGTAACAAATTACAATTCTAAATTCCACTTCCAAATTCCACTTCCATATTCCAGTACTAAATTCCAATTATAAATTTCAGTTCCAAATTCCAGTTCCAAACGCCAATTAACAAATGAAATTCGAAAATCCACTTCCACCGTCCCCATCCTAATTCCCTGTCTGATTCCCATTTCCAAATTCTGATACTCTAATTCTCTTCCACATGTCGCACTTCAATTGTATCCTGAAATTATGATTCCAGATTTAATTTTCTCATTTTGAATAAAATTCTTCTTTCTAAGTACCCTTGTAAATTTATGTTTCAAATTCCAATTCCAAATTTCACTTCCAAATTCCTGTTCCAAATTCCAATGGTAAATTCCAATTGCAAACTCCACTTCCAAATTCCACTCCTAAAGTCAAATTCCCAATTCTGCTTCAAAAATTCACTTCCAAATTCCCATTCCAAATTTGAGTTCCAACCTCCAATGACCAAATGCAATTCTAAAATTCGCTTAAACTCCCGTTCCCAATTCCCCATCTGCTTTCCTATTCCACTTTCTGATACTAGAATTCTCTTCCACATGTCGCATTTCAATTGCATACTGAAATGATGATTCCACATTCCAATTACAACTTATTAATAAAGTCTGCTTTCTAAGTACCCTTTAAAATTTGTGTTTCAAATTCCAATTCCAAATTCATTTTCCAAATTCCACTTCCAAATGGCAGTTCTAAATTCCACTTCCAAATTCCACTCCCAAATTCCAATTCTGAATTCCAATTCTAAATTTCACTTCCAAATTTCACGTTCGAAATTCCAATTTTAAATTACACTTTCAAATTCCACTTTCATATACCAGCTCTAAATTCCAATTCCAAATTCCAATTCGAAATTCCACTTCCAAATTCCACTTCCATATTCTAGTTCTAAATTCCAATTCCAAATTCTGATTCCAAAATTCACTTCCAAATTTCAATTTCAAATGCTGCTTCCAAATTCCAGTTCTAAATTCCCCTCACAAATTCCAGTTCCAAATTCCAATTTTACATTCCACTTCCAAATTCTACTTCCAAATTCAAGTACTAAATTCCAATTCCAAATTACACTTCTAAATTCGAGTCTGAAATTCCACTTCCAAACTCCACTTCCATATTCTAGTTCTAAATTCCAATTCCAAATTCTGATTCCAAAATTCACTTCCAAATTTTAATTTCAAATGCTGCTTCCAAATTTCAGTTCTAAATTCCACTCACAAATTCCAGTTCCATATTCCAATTTAACATTCCACTTCCAAATTCCACTTCCAAATTCCACTCCCAAATTCCAGTTCTGAATTACAATTCTAAATTTCACTTCCAAATTCCAGGTTCGAAATCCCAATTTTAAATTCCACTTCCAAATTCCACTTCCATTTTCCAGTTATAAATTCCAATTCCAAATTCCACTTCCATATTCCAGTTCTAAATTACAATTCCAAATTCCAATTCGAAATTCCAATTCAAAATTCCACTTCCAAATTCCACTTCCACATTCCAATTCGAAATTCCACTTCCAAATTCCACTTCCATATTCCAATTAAAAATTCTGAGTCCAAAATACACTTCCAAATTCCAATTCCAAATTCTGCTTCCAAATTCCAGTTCCGAATTCCGTTTTGAAATTCCAGTTCTAAATTCCAATTCTCAATTTCACTTCCAAATTTCAGTATCAAATTCAAATTCTAAATTCCAATTCCAAAATACAATTCCAAGCTCCAATTACCAAATGCTTTTCGGAAATACACGTCCACAATCCCATTGCCCATTCCCGTACTGATTTCCTTTTCCAATTTCTGATACTATAATTCTCTTACACATGTCCCACTTCAAGTACATCCTGAAATTTTGATTCCAGATTCACATTGCCCCTTTTTAATAACATTCTGCTTTCTAAATACCCTTGTAAATTTGTGTTTCAAATTCTAATTCCAAATTACATCTGAAAATTCCACTTTAAATTCCCATTCTTAATTCCACTTCCAAATTCACGTAACAAATTACAATTCTAAATTCCACTTCCAAATTCCACTTCCATATTCCAGTACTAAATTTCAATTATAAATTTCACTTCCAAATTCCAGTTCCAAACGCCAATTAACAAATGAAATTCGAAAATCCACTTCCACCGTCCCCATCCTACTTCCCCGTCTGATTCCCATTTCCAAATTCTGATACTCTAATTCTCTTCCACATGTCGCACTTCAATTGTATCCTGAAATTATGATTCCAGATTTAATTTTCTCATTTTGAATAAAATTTTTCTTTCTAAGTACTCTTGTAAATTTATGTTTCAAATTCCAATTCCAAATTTCACTTCCAAATTCCTGTTCCAAATTCCAATGGTAAATTCCAATTGCAAACTCCACTTCCAAATTCCACTCCTAAAGTCAAATTCCCAATTCTGCTTCAAAAATCCACTTCCAAATTCCCATTCCAAATTCGAGTTCCAACCTCCAATGACCAAATGCAATTCTAAAATTCGCTTACACTCCCGTTCCCAATTCCCCATCTGCTTTCCTATTCCAGTTTCTGATACTAGAATTCTCTTCCACATGTCGCATTTCAATTGCATACTGAAATGATGATTCCACATTCCAATTACAACTTATTAATAAAGTCTGCTTTCTAAGTACCCTTTAAAATTTGTGTTTCAAATTCCAATTCCAAATTCATTTTACAAATTCCACTTCCAAATGGCAGTTCTAAATTCCACTTCCAAATTCCAATCCCAAATTCCAATTCTGAATTCCAATTCTAAATTTCACTTCCAAATTTCACGTTCGAAATTCCAATTTTAAATTCCACTTTCAAATTCCACTTTCATATTCCAGTTCTAAATTCCAATTCTAAATTCCAATTCGAAATTCCACTTCCAAATTCCACTTCCATATTCTAGTTCTAAATTCCAATTCCAAATTCTGATTCCAAAATTCACTTCCAAATTTCAATTTCAAATGCTACTTCCAAATTCCAGTTCTAATTTCCACTCACAAATTCCAGTTCCAAATTCCAATTTTACATTCCACTTCCAAATTCTACTTCCAAATTCAAGTACTAAATTCCAATTCCAAATTACACTTCTAAATTCGAGTCTGAAATTCCACTTCCAAACTCCACTTCCAAATTGCAATTCTGAATTCCACTTCCAAATTCCAGTTCCAAATTCCAATTTTACATTCCACTTCCAAATTCTACTTCCAAATTCAAGTACTAAATTCCAATTCCAAATTCCACTTCTAAATTCGAGTCTGAAATTCCACTTCCAAACTCCACTTCCAAATTCCTGTTCCAAATTCCAGTTCCAAATTGCAGTTCCAAATTCCAGTTCTAAATTCCAATTTTAAATTTCACTTCCAAATTCCAGTTCCAAATTCCAATTCCAAATTCACTTCTAAATTCTAGCTTCAAATTTCACTTCCAAAATCCAGTTCCAAATTAAAGTTCCAAATTCCTCTGACAAATTCCAGTTCTGCATTCCAATTCTAAATTTCACATCCAAATTCCAATTCCAAATTCCACTTCCAAATTCCAGTTCCAAATTCCATGTGCAAATTCCAGTTCTAAATTCGAATTCTAAATTTTACTTCCAAATTCCAGTTCCAACCGGCAAATACCAAATGCAATTCTAAAATCCACTTCCACAATCTCGATGCTAATTCCCCTTCTGATTTCCTTTTCCAGTTTCTGATACTATAATTCTCTTCCGCATGTCACACTTCAATTGCATCCTGAAATTATGATTCGAGATTCAAATTACAACATATCGATAAAAGTCTCCTTTCTAAGTACCCTTTTAAATTTGTGTTTCAAATAACACTTCCAAATTCAATTTCCAAATTTCAATTCTAAACTCCAATTCCAAATTCCACTTTCAAATTCCAATTCCAAATTCCACTTCCAAATTCCAATTCCAAATTCCACGTCTAAATTCGAATTTCAAATTCCACTTCCAAATTCCACTTCCAAATTCCACTCCCAAATTCCAGTTCTGAATTCCAATTCTAAATTTCACTTCCAAATTCCAGGTTCGAAATCCCAATTTTAAATTCCACTTCCAAATTCCACTTCCATATTCCAGTTCTAAATTCCAATTCCAAATTCCAATTCGAAATTCCAATTCAAAATTACACTTCCAAATTCCACTTCCATATTCCAATTCCAAATTCTGAGTCCAAAATACACTTCCAAATTCCAATTCCAAATTCTGCTTCCAAATTCCAGTTCCGAATTCCGTTTTGAAATTCCACTTCTAAATTCCAATTCTAAATTGCACTTCCAAATTTCAGTATCAAATTCAAATTCTAAATTCCAATTCCAAAATACAGTTCCAAGCTCCAATTACCAAATGCTTTTCGGAAATACACGTCCACAATCCCATTGCCAATTCCCCTACTGATTTGCTTTTCCAATTTCTGATACTATAATTCTCTTACACATGTCCCACTTCAAGTACATCCTGAAATTTTGATTCCAGATTCACATTGCCCCTTTTTAATAACATTCTGCTTTCTAAGGACCCTTGTAAATTTGTGTTTCAAATTCTAATTCCAAATTACACCTGAAAATTCCACTTTAAATTCCCATTCTTAATTCCACTTCTAAATTCAGGTAACAAATTACAATCCTAAATTCCACTTCCAAATTTCACTTCCATATTCCAGTTCTAAATTCCAATTCTAAATTTCACTTCCAAATTCCAGTTCCAACGGCCAATTAACAAATGAAATTCGAAAATCCACTTCCACCGTCCCCATCCTACTTCCACGTCTGATTCCCATTTCCAAATTCTGATACTCTAATTCTCTTCCACATGTCGCACTTCAATTGTATCCTGAAATTATGATTCCAGATTTAATTTTCTCATTTTGAATAAAATTCTTCTTTCTAAGTACTCTTGTAAATTTATGTTTCAAATTCCAATTCCAAATTTCACTTCCAAATTCCTGTTCCAAATTCCAATGGTAAATTCCAATTGCAAACTCCACTTCCAAATTCCACTCCTAAAGTCAAATTCCCAATTCTGCTTCAAAAATCCACTTCCAAATTCCCATTCCACATTCGAGTTCCAACCTCCAATTACCATGTGCAATTCAAAAATTCACTTACACTCCCCTTCCCAATTCCCCATCTGCTTTCCTATTCCACTTTCTGATACTAGAATTCTCTTCCACATGTCGCATTTCAATTGCATACTGAAATGATGATTCCACATTCCAATTACAACTTATTAATAAAGTCTGCTTTCTAAGTACCCTTTAAAATTTGTGTTTCCAATTCCAATTCCAAATTCATTTTCCAAATTCCACTTCCAAATGGCAGTTCTAAATTCCACTTCCAAATTCCACTCCCAAATTCCAATTCTGAATTCCAATTCTAAATTTCACTTCCAAATTTCACGTTCGAAATTCCAATTTTAAATTACACTTTCAAATTCCACTTTCATATTCCAGTTCTAAATACCAATTCCAAATTCCAATTCGAAATTCCACTTCCAAATTCCACTTCCATATTCTAGTTCTAAATTCCAATTCCAAATTCTGATTCCAAAATTCACTTCCAAATTCCAATTCCAAATGCTGCTTCCAAATTCCACTTCTAAATTCCACTTCCAAATTCCAGTTCCAAATTCCAATTTTACATTCCACTTCCAAATTCTACTTCCAAATTCAAGTACAAAATTCCAATTCCAAATTCCACTTCTAAATTCGAGTCTGAAATTCCACTTCCAAACTCCACTTCCAAATTCCTGTTCCAAATTCCAGTTCCAAATTGCAGGTCCAAATTCCACTTCTAAATTCAAATTTTAAATTTCACTTGCAAATTCCAGTTCCAAATTCCAATTCCAAATTCCACTTCTAAATTCGAGCTTCAAATTTCACTTCCAAAATCCAGTTCCAAATTAAAGTTCCAAATTCCTCTGACAAATTCCAGTTCTGCATTCCAATTCTAAATTTCACATCCAAATTCCAATTCCAAATTCCACTTCCAAATTCCAGTTCCAAATTCCATGTGCAAATTCCAGTTCTAAATTCGAATTCTAAATTTTACTTCCAAATTCCAGTTCCAACCGGCAATTACCAAATGCAATTCTAAAATCCACTTCCACAGTCCCGATCCTAATTCCCCTTCTGATTTCCTTTTCCAGTTTCTGATACTATAATTCCCTTCCGCATGTCACACTTCAATTGCATCATGAAATTATGATTCCAGATTCAAATTACAACATATTGATAAAAGTCTCCTTTCTAAGTACCCTTTCAAATTTGTCTTCAAATAACACTTCCAAATTCAATTTCCAATTTTCAATTCTAAATTCCAATTCCAAATTCCACTTCCAAATTCCAATTCCAAATTCCACTTCCAAATTTCACTTCCAAATTTCACTTCTAAATTCCAATTCCAAATTCCAATTCGAAATTCCACTTCCAAATTCCACTTCCATATTCTAGTTCTAAATTCCAATTCCAAATTCTGATTCCAAAATTCACTTCCAAATTTCAATTTCAAATGCTGCTTCCAAATTCCAGTTCTAAATTCCCCTCACAAATTCCAGTTCCAAATTCCAATTTTACATTCCACTTCCAAATTCTACTTCCAAATTCAAGTACTAAATTCCAATTCCAAATTACACTTCTAAATTCGAGTCTGAAATTCCACTTCCAAACTCCACTTCCATATTCTAGTTCTAAATTCCAATTCCAAATTCTGATTCCAAAATTCACTTCCAAATTTTAATTTCAAATGCTGCTTCCAAATTTCAGTTCTAAATTCCACTCACAAATTCCAGTTCCATATTCCAATTTTACATTCCACTTCCAAATTCCACTTCCAAATTCCACTCCCAAATTCCAGTTCTGAATTCCAATTCTAAATTTCACTTCCAAATTCCAGGTTCGAAATCCCAATTTTAAATTCCACTTCCAAATTCCACTTCCATTTTCCAGTTATAAATTCCAATTCCAAATTCCACTTCCATATTCCAGTTCTAAATTACAATTCCAAATTCCAATTCGAAATTCCAATTCAAAATTCCACTTCCAAATTCCACTTCCACATTCCAATTCGAAATTCCACTTCCAAATTCCACTTCCATATTCCAATTAAAAATTCTGAGTCCAAAATACACTTCCAAATTCCAATTCCAAATTCTGCTTCCAAATTCCAGTTCCGAATTCCGTTTTGAAATTCCAGTTCTAAATTCCAATTCTCAATTTCACTTCCAAATTTCAGTATCAAATTCAAATTCTAAATTCCAATTCCAAAATACAATTCCAAGCTCCAATTACCAAATGCTTTTCGGAAATACACGTCCACAATCCCATTGCCCATTCCCGTACTGATTTCCTTTTCCAATTTCTGATACTATAATTCTCTTACACATGTCCCACTTCAAGTACATCCTGAAATTTTGATTCCAGATTCACATTGCCCCTTTTTAATAACATTCTGCTTTCTAAATACCCTTGTAAATTTGTGTTTCAAATTCTAATTCCAAATTACATCTGAAAATTCCACTTTAAATTCCCATTCTTAATTCCACTTCCAAATTCACGTAACAAATTACAATTCTAAATTCCACTTCCAAATTCCACTTCCATATTCCAGTACTAAATTTCAATTATAAATTTCACTTCCAAATTCCAGTTCCAAACGCCAATTAACAAATGAAATTCGAAAATCCACTTCCACCGTCCCCATCCTACTTCCCCGTCTGATTCCCATTTCCAAATTCTGATACTCTAATTCTCTTCCACATGTCGCACTTCAATTGTATCCTGAAATTATGATTCCAGATTTAATTTTCTCATTTTGAATAAAATTTTTCTTTCTAAGTACTCTTGTAAATTTATGTTTCAAATTCCAATTCCAAATTTCACTTCCAAATTCCTGTTCCAAATTCCAATGGTAAATTCCAATTGCAAACTCCACTTCCAAATTCCACTCCTAAAGTCAAATTCCCAATTCTGCTTCAAAAATCCACTTCCAAATTCCCATTCCAAATTCGAGTTCCAACCTCCAATGACCAAATGCAATTCTAAAATTCGCTTACACTCCCGTTCCCAATTCCCCATCTGCTTTCCTATTCCAGTTTCTGATACTAGAATTCTCTTCCACATGTCGCATTTCAATTGCATACTGAAATGATGATTCCACATTCCAATTACAACTTATTAATAAAGTCTGCTTTCTAAGTACCCTTTAAAATTTGTGTTTCAAATTCCAATTCCAAATTCATTTTACAAATTCCACTTCCAAATGGCAGTTCTAAATTCCACTTCCAAATTCCAATCCCAAATTCCAATTCTGAATTCCAATTCTAAATTTCACTTCCAAATTTCACGTTCGAAATTCCAATTTTAAATTCCACTTTCAAATTCCACTTTCATATTCCAGTTCTAAATTCCAATTCTAAATTCCAATTCGAAATTCCACTTCCAAATTCCACTTCCATATTCTAGTTCTAAATTCCAATTCCAAATTCTGATTCCAAAATTCACTTCCAAATTTCAATTTCAAATGCTACTTCCAAATTCCAGTTCTAATTTCCACTCACAAATTCCAGTTCCAAATTCCAATTTTACATTCCACTTCCAAATTCTACTTCCAAATTCAAGTACTAAATTCCAATTCCAAATTACACTTCTAAATTCGAGTCTGAAATTCCACTTCCAAACTCCACTTCCAAATTGCAATTCTGAATTCCACTTCCAAATTCCAGTTCCAAATTCCAATTTTACATTCCACTTCCAAATTCTACTTCCAAATTCAAGTACTAAATTCCAATTCCAAATTCCACTTCTAAATTCGAGTCTGAAATTCCACTTCCAAACTCCACTTCCAAATTCCTGTTCCAAATTCCAGTTCCAAATTGCAGTTCCAAATTCCAGTTCTAAATTCCAATTTTAAATTTCACTTCCAAATTCCAGTTCCAAATTCCAATTCCAAATTCACTTCTAAATTCTAGCTTCAAATTTCACTTCCAAAATCCAGTTCCAAATTAAAGTTCCAAATTCCTCTGACAAATTCCAGTTCTGCATTCCAATTCTAAATTTCACATCCAAATTCCAATTCCAAATTCCACTTCCAAATTCCAGTTCCAAATTCCATGTGCAAATTCCAGTTCTAAATTCGAATTCTAAATTTTACTTCCAAATTCCAGTTCCAACCGGCAAATACCAAATGCAATTCTAAAATCCACTTCCACAATCTCGATGCTAATTCCCCTTCTGATTTCCTTTTCCAGTTTCTGATACTATAATTCTCTTCCGCATGTCACACTTCAATTGCATCCTGAAATTATGATTCGAGATTCAAATTACAACATATCGATAAAAGTCTCCTTTCTAAGTACCCTTTTAAATTTGTGTTTCAAATAACACTTCCAAATTCAATTTCCAAATTTCAATTCTAAACTCCAATTCCAAATTCCACTTTCAAATTCCAATTCCAAATTCCACTTCCAAATTCCAATTCCAAATTCCACGTCTAAATTCGAATTTCAAATTCCACTTCCAAATTCCACTTCCAAATTCCACTCCCAAATTCCAGTTCTGAATTCCAATTCTAAATTTCACTTCCAAATTCCAGGTTCGAAATCCCAATTTTAAATTCCACTTCCAAATTCCACTTCCATATTCCAGTTCTAAATTCCAATTCCAAATTCCAATTCGAAATTCCAATTCAAAATTACACTTCCAAATTCCACTTCCATATTCCAATTCCAAATTCTGAGTCCAAAATACACTTCCAAATTCCAATTCCAAATTCTGCTTCCAAATTCCAGTTCCGAATTCCGTTTTGAAATTCCACTTCTAAATTCCAATTCTAAATTGCACTTCCAAATTTCAGTATCAAATTCAAATTCTAAATTCCAATTCCAAAATACAGTTCCAAGCTCCAATTACCAAATGCTTTTCGGAAATACACGTCCACAATCCCATTGCCAATTCCCCTACTGATTTGCTTTTCCAATTTCTGATACTATAATTCTCTTACACATGTCCCACTTCAAGTACATCCTGAAATTTTGATTCCAGATTCACATTGCCCCTTTTTAATAACATTCTGCTTTCTAAGGACCCTTGTAAATTTGTGTTTCAAATTCTAATTCCAAATTACACCTGAAAATTCCACTTTAAATTCCCATTCTTAATTCCACTTCTAAATTCAGGTAACAAATTACAATCCTAAATTCCACTTCCAAATTTCACTTCCATATTCCAGTTCTAAATTCCAATTCTAAATTTCACTTCCAAATTCCAGTTCCAACGGCCAATTAACAAATGAAATTCGAAAATCCACTTCCACCGTCCCCATCCTACTTCCACGTCTGATTCCCATTTCCAAATTCTGATACTCTAATTCTCTTCCACATGTCGCACTTCAATTGTATCCTGAAATTATGATTCCAGATTTAATTTTCTCATTTTGAATAAAATTCTTCTTTCTAAGTACTCTTGTAAATTTATGTTTCAAATTCCAATTCCAAATTTCACTTCCAAATTCCTGTTCCAAATTCCAATGGTAAATTCCAATTGCAAACTCCACTTCCAAATTCCACTCCTAAAGTCAAATTCCCAATTCTGCTTCAAAAATCCACTTCCAAATTCCCATTCCACATTCGAGTTCCAACCTCCAATTACCATGTGCAATTCAAAAATTCACTTACACTCCCCTTCCCAATTCCCCATCTGCTTTCCTATTCCACTTTCTGATACTAGAATTCTCTTCCACATGTCGCATTTCAATTGCATACTGAAATGATGATTCCACATTCCAATTACAACTTATTAATAAAGTCTGCTTTCTAAGTACCCTTTAAAATTTGTGTTTCCAATTCCAATTCCAAATTCATTTTCCAAATTCCACTTCCAAATGGCAGTTCTAAATTCCACTTCCAAATTCCACTCCCAAATTCCAATTCTGAATTCCAATTCTAAATTTCACTTCCAAATTTCACGTTCGAAATTCCAATTTTAAATTACACTTTCAAATTCCACTTTCATATTCCAGTTCTAAATACCAATTCCAAATTCCAATTCGAAATTCCACTTCCAAATTCCACTTCCATATTCTAGTTCTAAATTCCAATTCCAAATTCTGATTCCAAAATTCACTTCCAAATTCCAATTCCAAATGCTGCTTCCAAATTCCACTTCTAAATTCCACTTCCAAATTCCAGTTCCAAATTCCAATTTTACATTCCACTTCCAAATTCTACTTCCAAATTCAAGTACAAAATTCCAATTCCAAATTCCACTTCTAAATTCGAGTCTGAAATTCCACTTCCAAACTCCACTTCCAAATTCCTGTTCCAAATTCCAGTTCCAAATTGCAGGTCCAAATTCCACTTCTAAATTCCAATTTTAAATTTCACTTGCAAATTCCAGTTCCAAATTCCAATTCCAAATTCCACTTCTAAATTCGAGCTTCAAATTTCACTTCCAAAATCCAGTTCCAAATTAAAGTTCCAAATTCCTCTGACAAATTCCAGTTCTGCATTCCAATTCTAAATTTCACATCCAAATTCCAATTCCAAATTCCACTTCCAAATTCCAGTTCCAAATTCCATGTGCAAATTCCAGTTCTAAATTCGAATTCGAAATTTTACTTCCAAATTCCAGTTCCAACCGGCAATTACCAAATGCAATTCTAAAATCCACTTCCACAGTCCCGATCCTAATTCCCCTTCTGATTTCCTTTTCCAGTTTCTGATACTATAATTCCCTTCCGCATGTCACACTTCAATTGCATCATGAAATTATGATTCCAGATTCAAATTACAACATATTGATAAAAGTCTCCTTTCTAAGTACCCTTTCAAATTTGTCTTCAAATAACACTTCCAAATTCAATTTCCAATTTTCAATTCTAAATTCCAATTCCAAATTCCACTTCCAAATTCCAATTCCAAATTCCACTTCCAAATTTCACTTCCAAATTTCACTTCTAAATTCGAATTTCAAATTCCACTTCCAAATTCCACTTCCAAATTCCCCTCCCAAATTCCAGTTCTGAATTCCAATTCTAAATTTCACTTCCACATTCCAGGTTCGAAATCCCAATTTTAAATTCCACTTCCAAATTCCACTTCCACATTCCAGTTCTGAAGTCCACTTCCAAATTCCACTTCCATATTCCAGTTCTAAATTTCAATTCCAAATTCCAATTCGAAATTCCAATTCAAAATTCCACTTCCAAATTCCACTTCCACATTCCAATTCGAAAATTCCACTTCCATATTCCAATTCCAAATTCTGAGTCCAAAATACACTTCCAAATTCCAGTTCCAAATTCCAGTTCTGAATTCCACTTATAAATTTCACTTCCAAATTCCAGGTTCGAAATCCCAATTTTAAATTCCACTTCCATATTCCAGTTCTAAATTCCACTTCCAAATTCCACTTCCATATTCCAGTTCTAAATTCCAATTCCAAATTCCAATTCGAAATTCCAATTCAAAATTCCACTTCTAAATTCCACTTCCACATTCCAATTCGAAATTCCACTTCCAAATGCCACTTCCATATTCCAATTCCAAATTCTGAGTCCAAAATACACTTCCAAATTCCAATTCCAAATTCTGCTTCCAAATTCCAGTTCCGAATTCCGTTTTGAAATTCCACTTCTAAATTCCAATTCTAAATTTCACTTCCAAATTTCAGTATCAAATTCAAATTCTAAATTCCAATTCCAAAATACAATTCCAAGCTCCAATTACCAAATGCTTTTCGGAAATACAAGTATACAATCCCATTGCCAATTCCCCTTGTGATTTCCTTTTCCAATTTCTGATACTATAATTCTCTTCCACATGTCCCCACTTCAAGTGCATCCTGAAATTTTGATTCCAGGTTCACATTGCCCCTTTTTAATAACATTCTGCTTTCTAAATACCCTTGTAAATTTGTGTTTCAAATTCTAATTCCAAATTCCACCTGAAAATTCCACTTTAAATTCCCTTTCTTAATTCCACTTCCAAATTCAGGTAACAAATTACAATCCTAAATTTCACTTCCAAATTCCACTTCCATATTCCAGTTCTAAATTCCAATTCTAAATTTCACTTCCAAATTCCAGTTCCAACCGCCAATTAACAAATGAAATTCGAAAATCCACTTCCACCGTGCCCATCCTACTTCCCCGTCTGATTCCCATTTCCAAATTCTGATACTCTAATTCTCTTCCACATGTCGCACTTCAATTGTATCCTGAAATTATGATTCCAGATTTAATTTTCTCATTTTGAATAAAATTCTTCTTTCTAAGTACTCTTGTAAATTTATGTTTCAAATTCCAATTCCAAATTTCACTTCCAAATTCCTGTTCCAAATTCCAATGGTAAATTCCAATTGCAAACTCCACTTCCAAATTCCACTCCTAAAGTCAAATTCCCAATTCTGCTTCAAAAATCCACTTCCAAATTCCCATTCCACATTCGAGTTCCAACCTCCAATTACCATGTGCCATTCAAAAATTCACTTACACTCCCCTTCCCAATTCCCCATCTGCTTTCCTATTCCACTTTCTGATACTAGAATTCTCTTCCACATGTCGCATTTCAATTGCATACTGAAATCATGATTCCACATTCCAATTACAACTTATTAATAAAGTCTGCTTTCTAAGTACCCTTTAAAATTTGTGTTTCCAATTCCAATTCCAAATTCATTTTCCAAATTCCACTTCCAAATGGCAGTTCTAAATTCCACTTCCAAATTCCACTCCCAAATTCCAATTCTGAATTCCAATTCTAAATTTCACTTCCAAATTTCACGTTCGAAATTCCAATTTTAAATTACACTTTCAAATTCCACTTTCATATTCCAGTTCTAAATACCAATTCCAAATTCCAATTCGAAATTCCACTTCCAAATTCCACTTCCATATTCTAGTTCTAAATTCCAATTCCAAATTCTGATTCCAAAATTCACTTCCAAATTCCAATTCCAAATGCTGCTTCCAAATTCCACTTCTAAATTCCACTTCCAAATTCCACTTCCAAATTCCAATTTTACATTCCACTTCCAAATTCTACTTCCAAATTCAAGTACAAAATTCCCATTCCAAATTCCACTTCTAAATTCGAGTCTGAAATTCCACTTCCAAACTCCACTTCCAAATTCCTGTTCCAAATTCCAGTTCCAAATTGCAGGTCCAAATTCCACTTCTAAATTCCAATTTTAAATTTCACTTGCAAATTCCAGTTCCAAATTCCAATTCCAAATTCCACTTCTAAATTCGAGCTTCAAATTTCACTTCCAAAATCCAGTTCCAAATTAAAGTTCCAAATTCCTCTGACAAATTCCAGTTCTGCATTCCAATTCTAAATTTCACATCCAAATTCCAATTCCAAATTCCACTTCCAAATTCCAGTTCCAAATTCCATGTGCAAATTCCAGTTCTAAATTCAAATTCTAAATTTTACTTCCAAATTCCAGTTCCAACCGGCAATTACCAAATGCAATTCTAAAATCCACTTCCACAGTCCCGATCCTAATTCCCCTTCTGATTTCCTTTTCCAGTTTCTGATACTATAATTCCCTTCCGCATGTCACACTTCAATTGCATCATGAAATTATGATTCCAGATTCAAATTACAACATATTGATAAAAGTCTCCTTTCTAAGTACCCTTTTAAATTTGTCTTCAAATAACACTTCCTAATTCAATTTCCAATTTTCAATTCTAAATTCCAATTCCAAATTCCACTTCCAAATTCCAATTCCAAATTCCACTTCCAAATTCCACTTCCAAATTCCACTTCCATATTCCAGTTCTAAATTTCAATTCCAAATTCCAATTCGAAATTCCAATTCAAAATTCCACTTCCAAATTCCACTTCCACATTCCAATTCGAAATTCCACTTCCATATTCCAATTCCAAATTCTGAGTCCAAAATACACTTCCAAATACCAGTTCCAAATTCCCCTCCCAAATTCCAGTTCTGAATTCCACTTATAAATTTCACTTCCAAATTCCAGGTTCGAAATCCCAATTTTAAATTCCACTTCCATATTCCAGTTCTAAATTCCACTTCCAAATTCCACTTCCATATTCCAGTTCTAAATTCCAATTCCAAATTCCAATTCAAAATTCCACTTCCAAATTCCACTTCCACATTCCAATTCGAAATTCCACTTCCAAATTCCACTTCCATATTCCAATTAAAAATTCTGAGTCCAAAATACACTTCCAAATTCAGATTCCAAATTCTGCTTCCAAATTCCAGTTCCGAATTCCGTTTTGAAATTCCAGTTCTAAATTCCAATTCTCAATTTCACTTCCAAATTTCAGTATCAAATTCAAATTCTAAATTCCAATTCCAAAATACAATTCCAAGCTCCAATTACCAAATGCTTTTCGGAAATACAAGTATACAATCCCATTGCCAATTCCCCTTGTGATTTCCTTTTCCAATTTGTGATACTATAATTCTCTTCCACATGTCCCACTTCAAGTGCATCCTGAAATTTTGATTCCAGATTCACATTGCCCCTTTTTAATAACATTCTGCTTTCTAAATACCCTTGTAAATTTGTGTTTCAAATTCTAATTCCAAATTCCACCTGAAAATTCCACTTTAAATTCCCTTTCTTAATTCCACTTCTAAATTCAGGTAACAAATTAAAATCCTAAATTCCACTTCCAATTTCCACTTCCATATTCCAGTCCTAAATTCAAATTCCAAAATTCACTTCCAAATTCCAGTTCCAACCGCCAATTAACAAATGAAATTCGAAAATCCACTTCCACCGTCCCCATCCTACTTC
Organism: Notamacropus eugenii; assembly: GCF_028372415.1. Lineage (NCBI taxonomy): Eukaryota > Metazoa > Chordata > Mammalia > Diprotodontia > Macropodidae > Notamacropus > Notamacropus eugenii. The sequence goes on from NW_027325135.1 coordinate 83,931, forward strand.
CCCGTCTGATTCCCATTTCCAAATTCTGATACTTTAATTCTCTTCCACATGTCGCACTTCAATTGTATCCTGAAATTATGATTCCAGATTTAATTTTCTCATTTTGAATAAAATTCTTCTTTCTAAGTACTCTTGTAAATTTATGTTTCAAATTCCAATTCCAAATTTCACTTCCAAATTCCTGTTCCAAATTCCAATGGTAAATTCCAATTGCAAACTCCACTTCCAAATTCCACTCCTAAAGTCAAATTCCCAATTCTGCTTCAAAAATCCACTTCCAAATTCCCATTCCACATTCGAGTTCCAACCTCCAATTACCATGTGCCATTCAAAAATTCACTTACACTCCCCTTCCCAATTCCCCATCTGCTTTCCTATTCCACTTTCTGATACTAGAATTCTCTTCCACATGTCGCATTTCAATTGCATACTGAAATCATGATTCCACATTCCAATTACAACTTATTAATAAAGTCTGCTTTCTAAGTACCCTTTAAAATTTGTGTTTCCAATTCCAATTCCAAATTCATTTTCCAAATTCCACTTCCAAATGGCAGTTCTAAATTCCACTTCCAAATTCCACTCACAAATTCCAATTCTGAATTCCAATTCTAAATTTCACTTCCAAATTTCACGTTCGAAATTCCAATTCTAAATTACACTTTCAAATTCCACTTTCATATTCCAGTTCTAAATACCAATTCCAAATTCCAATTCGAAATTCCACTTCCAAATTCCACTTCCATATTCTAGTTCTAAATTCCAATTCCAAATTCTGATTACAAAATTCACTTCCAAATTCCATTTCCAAATGCTGCTTCCAAATTCCACTTCTAAATTCCACTTCCAAATTCCACTTCCAAATTCCAATTTTACATTCCACTTCCAAATTCTACTTCCAAATTCAAGTACAAAATTCCAATTCCAAATTCCACTTCTAAATTCGAGTCTGAAATTCCACTTCCAAACTCCACTTCCAAATTCCTGTTCCAAATTCCAGTTCCAAATTGCAGGTCCAAATTCCACTTCTAAATTCCAATTTTAAATTTCACTTGCAAATTCCAGTTCCAAATTCCAATTCCAAATTCCACTTCTAAATTCGAGCTTCAAATTTCACTTCCAAAATCCAGTTCCAAATTAAAGTTCCAAATTCCTCTGACAAATTCCAGTTCTGCATTCCAATTCTAAATTTCACATCCAAATTCCAATTCCAAATTCCACTTCCAAATTCCAGTTCCAAATTCCATGTGCAAATTCCAGTTCTAAATTCGAATTCGAAATTTTACTTCCAAATTCCAGTTCCAACCGGCAATTACCAAATGCAATTCTAAAATCCACTTCCACAGTCCCGATCCTAATTCCCCTTCTGATTTCCTTTTCCACTTTCTGATACTATAATTCTCTTCCGCATGTCACACTTCAATTGCATCATGAAATTATGATTCCAGATTCAAATTACAACATATTGATAAAAGTCTCCTTTCTAAGAACCCTTTTAAATTTGTCTTCAAATAACACTTCCTAATTCAATTTCCAATTTTCAATTCTAAATTCCAATTCCAAATTCCACTTCCAAATTCCAATTCCAAATTCTGCTTCCAAATTCCAGTTCCGAATTCCGTTTTGAAATTCCACTTCTAAATTCCAATTCTCAATTTCACTTCCAAATTTCAGTATCAAATTCAAATTCTAAATTCCAATTCCAAAATACAATTCCAAGCTCCAATTACCAAATGCTTTTCGGAAATACAAGGATACAATCCCATTGCCAATTCCCCTTGTGATTTCCTTTTCCAATTTCTGATACTATAATTCTCTTCCACATGTCCCACTTCAAGTGCATCCTGAAATTTTGATTCCAGATTCACATTGCCCCTTTTTAATAACATTCTGCTTTCTAAATACCCTTGTAAATTTGTGTTTCAAATTCTAATTCCAAATTCCACCTGAAAATTCCACTTTAAATTCCCTTTCTTAATTCCACTTCCAAATTCAGGTAACAAATTACAATCCTAAATTCCACTTCCAAATTCCACTTCCATATTCCAGTTCTAAATTCCAATTCTAAATTTCACTTCCAAATTCCAGTTCCAACCGCCAATTAACAAATGAAATTCGAAAATCCACTTCCACCGTCCCCATCCTACTTCCCCGTCTGATTCCCATTTCCAAATTCTGATACTCTAATTCTCTTCCACATGTCGCACTTCAATTGTATCCTGAAATTATGATTCCAGATTTAATTTTCTCATTTTGAATAAAATTCTTCTTTCTAAGTACTCTTGTAAATTTATGTTTCAAATTCCAATTCCAAATTTCACTTCCAAATTCCTGTTCCAAATTCCAATGGTAAATTCCAATTGCAAACTCCACTTCCAAATTCCACTCCTAAAGTCAAATTCCCAATTCTGCTTCAAAAATCCACTTCCAAATTCCCATTCCACATTCGAGTTCCAACCTCCAATTACCATGTGCAATTCAAAAATTCACTTACACTCCCCTTCCCAATTCCCCATCTGCTTTCCTATTCCACTTTCTGATACTAGAATTCTCTTCCACATGTCGCATTTCAATTGCATACTGAAATGATGATTCCACATTCCAATTACAACTTATTAATAAAGTCTGCTTTCTAAGTACCCTTTAAAATTTGTGTTTCCAATTCCAATTCCAAATTCATTTTCCAAATTCCACTTCCAAATGGCAGTTCTAAATTCCACTTCCAAATTCCACTCCCAAATTCCAATTCTGAATTCCAATTCTAAATTTCACTTCCAAATTTCACGTTCGAAATTCCAATTTTAAATTACACTTTCAAATTCCACTTTCATATTCCAGTTCTAAATACCAATTCCAAATTCCAATTCGAAATTCCACTTCCAAATTCCACTTCCATATTCTAGTTCTAAATTCCAATTCCAAATTCTGATTACAAAATTCACTTCCAAATTCCATTTCCAAATGCTGCTTCCAAATTCCACTTATAAATTCCACTTCCAAATTCCACTTCCAAATTCCAATTTTACATTCCACTTCCAAATTCTACTTCCAAATTCAAGTACAAAATTCCAATTCCAAATTCCACTTCTAAATTCGAGTCTGAAATTCCACTTCCAAACTCCACTTCCAAATTCCTGTTCCAAATTCCAGTTCCAAATTGCAGGTCCAAATTCCACTTCTAAATTCCAATTTTAAATTTCACTTGCAAATTCCAGTTCCAAATTCCAATTCCAAATTCCACTTCTAAATTCGAGCTTCAAATTTCACTTCCAAAATCCAGTTCCAAATTAAAGTTCCAAATTCCTCTGACAAATTCCAGTTCTGCATTCCAATTCTAAATTTCACATCCAAATTCCAATTCCAAATTCCACTTCCAAATTCCAGTTCCAAATTCCATGTGCAAATTCCAGTTCTAAATTCGAATTCGAAATTTTACTTCCAAATTCCAGTTCCAACCGGCAATTACCAAATGCAATTCTAAAATCCACTTCCACAGTCCCGATCCTAATTCCCCTTCTGATTTCCTTTTCCACTTTCTGATACTATAATTCTCTTCCGCATGTCACACTTCAATTGCATCATGAAATTATGATTCCAGATTCAAATTACAACATATTGATAAAAGTCTCCTTTCTAAGAACCCTTTTAAATTTGTCTTCAAATAACACTTCCTAATTCAATTTCCAATTTTCAATTCTAAATTCCAATTCCAAATTCCACTTCCAAATTCCAATTCCAAATTCCACTTCCAAATTCCACTTCCAAATTTCACTTCTAAATTCGAATTTCAAATTCCACTTCCAAATTCCACTTCCAAATTCCCCTCCCAAATTCCAGTTCTGAATTCCAATTCTAAATTTCACTTCCAAATTCCAGGTTCGAAATCCCAATTTTAAATTCCACTTCCAAATTCCACTTCCACATTCCAGTTCTGAAGTCCACTTCCAAATTCCACTTCCATATTCCAGTTCTAAATTCCGATTCCAAATTCCAATTCGAAATTCCAATTCAAAATTCCACTTCCAAATTCCACTTCCACATTCCAATTCGAAAATTCCACTTCCATATTCCAATTCCAAATTCTGAGTCCAAAATACACTTCCAAATTCCAGTTCCAAATTCCAGTTCTGAATTCCACTTATAAATTTCACTTCCAAATTCCAGGTTCGAAATCCCAATTTTAAATTCCACTTCCATATTCCAGTTCTAAATTCCACTTCCAAATTCCACTTCCATATTCCAGTTCTAAATTCCAATTCCAAATTCCAATTCGAAATTCCAATTCAAAATTCCACTTCTAAATTCCACTTCCACATTCCAATTCGAAATTCCACTTCCAAATGCCACTTCCATATTCCAATTCCAAATTCTGAGTCCAAAATACACTTCCAAATTCCAATTCCAAATTCTGCTTCCAAATTCCAGTTCCGAATTCCGTTTTGAAATTCCACTTCTAAATTCCAATTCTAAATTTCACTTCCAAATTTCAGTATCAAATTCAAATTCTAAATTCCAATTCCAAAATACAATTCCAAGCTCCAATTACCAAATGCTTTTCGGAAATACACGTCCACAATCCCATTGCCCATTCCCGTACTGATTTCCTTTTCCAATTTGTGATACTATAATTCTCTTCCACATGTCCCACTTCAAGTGCATCCTGAAATTTTGATTCCAGATTCACATTGCCCCTTTTTAATAACATTCTGCTTTCTAAATACCCTTGTAAATTTGTGTTTCAAATTCTAATTCCAAATTCCACCTGAAAATTCCACTTTAAATTCCCTTTCTTAATTCCACTTTTAAATTCAGGTAACAAATTAAAATCCTAAATTCCACTTCCAATTTCCACTTCCATATTCCAGTCCTAAATTCAAATTCCAAATTTCACTTCCAAATTCCAGTTCCAACCGCCAATTAACAAATGAAATTCGAAAATCCACTTCCACCGTCCCCATCCTACTTCCCCGTCTGATTCCCATTTCCAAATTCTGATACTTTAATTCTCTTCCACATGTCGCACTTCAATTGTATCCTGAAATTATGATTCCAGATTTAATTTTCTCATTTTGAATAAAATTCTTCTTTCTAAGTACTCTTGTAAATTTATGTTTCAAATTCCAATTCCAAATTTCACTTCCAAATTCCTGTTCCAAATTCCAATGGTAAATTCCAATTGCAAACTCCACTTCCAAATTCCACTCCTAAAGTCAAATTCCCAATTCTGCTTCAAAAATCCACTTCCAAATTCCCATTCCACATTCGAGTTCCAACCTCCAATTACCATGTGCCATTCAAAAATTCACTTACACTCCCCTTCCCAATTCCCCATCTGCTTTCCTATTCCACTTTCTGATACTAGAATTCTCTTCCACATGTCGCATTTCAATTGCATACTGAAATGATGATTCCACATTCCAATTACAACTTATTAATAAAGTCTGCTTTCTAAGTACCCTTTAAAATTTGTGTTTCCAATTCCAATTCCAAATTCATTTTCCAAATTCCACTTCCAAATGGCAGTTCTAAATTCCACTTCCAAATTCCACTCACAAATTCCAATTCTGAATTCCAATTCTAAATTTCACTTCCAAATTTCACGTTCGAAATTCCAATTCTAAATTACACTTTCAAATTCCACTTTCATATTCCAGTTCTAAATACCAATTCCAAATTCCAATTCGAAATTCCACTTCCAAATTCCACTTCCATATTCTAGTTCTAAATTCCAATTCCAAATTCTGATTCCAAAATTCACTTCCAAATTCCAATTCCAAATGCTGCTTCCAAATTCCACTTCTAAATTCCACTTCCAAATTCCACTTCCAAATTCCAATTTTACATTCCACTTCCAAATTCTACTTCCAAATTCAAGTACAAAATTCCAATTCCAAATTCCACTTCTAAATTCGAGTCTGAAATTCCACTTCCAAACTCCACTTCCAAATTCCTGTTCCAAATTCCAGTTCCAAATTGCAGGTCCAAATTCCACTTCTAAATTCCAATTTTAAATTTCACTTGCAAATTCCAGTTCCAAATTCCAATTCCAAATTCCACTTCTAAATTCGAGCTTCAAATTTCACTTCCAAAATCCAGTTCCAAATTAAAGTTCCAAATTCCTCTGACAAATTCCAGTTCTGCATTCCAATTCTAAATTTCACATCCAAATTCCAATTCCAAATTCCACTTCCAAATTCCAGTTCCAAATTCCATGTGCAAATTCCAGTTCTAAATTCGAATTCGAAATTTTACTTCCAAATTCCAGTTCCAACCGGCAATTACCAAATGCAATTCTAAAATCCACTTCCACAGTCCCGATCCTAATTCCCCTTCTGATTTCCTTTTCCACTTTCTGATACTATAATTCTCTTCCGCATGTCACACTTCAATTGCATCATGAAATTATGATTCCAGATTCAAATTACAACATATTGATAAAAGTCTCCTTTCTAAGAACCCTTTTAAATTTGTCTTCAAATAACACTTCCTAATTCAATTTCCAATTTTCAATTCTAAATTCCAATTCCAAATTCCACTTCCAAATTCCAATTCCAAATTCCACTTCCAAATTCCACTTCCAAATTTCACTTCTAAATTCGAATTTCAAATTCCACTTCCAAATTCCACTTCCAAATTCCCCTCCCAAATTCCAGTTCTGAATTCCAATTCTAAATTTCACTTCCAAATTCCAGGTTCGAAATCCCAATTTTAAATTCCACTTCCAAATTCCACTTCCACATTCCAGTTCTGAAGTCCACTTCCAAATTCCACTTCCATATTCCAGTTCTAAATTCCGATTCCAAATTCCAATTCGAAATTCCAATTCAAAATTCCACTTCCAAATTCCACTTCCACATTCCAATTCGAAAATTCCACTTCCATATTCCAATTCCAAATTCTGAGTCCAAAATACACTTCCAAATTCCAGTTCCAAATTCCAGTTCTGAATTCCACTTATAAATTTCACTTCCAAATTCCAGGTTCGAAATCCCAATTTTAAATTCCACTTCCATATTCCAGTTCTAAATTCCACTTCCAAATTCCACTTCCATATTCCAGTTCTAAATTCCAATTCCAAATTCCAATTCGAAATTCCAATTCAAAATTCCACTTCTAAATTCCACTTCCACATTCCAATTCGAAATTCCACTTCCAAATGCCACTTCCATATTCCAATTCCAAATTCTGAGTCCAAAATACACTTCCAAATTCCAATTCCAAATTCTGCTTCCAAATTCCAGTTCCGAATTCCGTTTTGAAATTCCACTTCTAAATTCCAATTCTAAATTTCACTTCCAAATTTCAGTATCAAATTCAAATTCTAAATTCCAATTCCAAAATACAATTCCAAGCTCCAATTACCAAATGCTTTTCGGAAATACACGTCCACAATCCCATTGCCCATTCCCGTACTGATTTCCTTTTCCAATTTGTGATACTATAATTCTCTTCCACATGTCCCACTTCAAGTGCATCCTGAAATTTTGATTCCAGATTCACATTGCCCCTTTTTAATAACATTCTGCTTTCTAAATACCCTTGTAAATTTGTGTTTCAAATTCTAATTCCAAATTCCACCTGAAAATTCCACTTTAAATTCCCTTTCTTAATTCCACTTTTAAATTCAGGTAACAAATTAAAATCCTAAATTCCACTTCCAATTTCCACTTCCATATTCCAGTCCTAAATTCAAATTCCAAATTTCACTTCCAAATTCCAGTTCCAACCGCCAATTAACAAATGAAATTCGAAAATCCACTTCCACCGTCCCCATCCTACTTCCCCGTCTGATTCCCATTTCCAAATTCTGATACTTTAATTCTCTTCCACATGTCGCACTTCAATTGTATCCTGAAATTATGATTCCAGATTTAATTTTCTCATTTTGAATAAAATTCTTCTTTCTAAGTACTCTTGTAAATTTATGTTTCAAATTCCAATTCCAAATTTCACTTCCAAATTCCTGTTCCAAATTCCAATGGTAAATTCCAATTGCAAACTCCACTTCCAAATTCCACTCCTAAAGTCAAATTCCCAATTCTGCTTCAAAAATCCACTTCCAAATTCCCATTCCACATTCGAGTTCCAACCTCCAATTACCATGTGCCATTCAAAAATTCACTTACACTCCCCTTCCCAATTCCCCATCTGCTTTCCTATTCCACTTTCTGATACTAGAATTCTCTTCCACATGTCGCATTTCAATTGCATACTGAAATGATGATTCCACATTCCAATTACAACTTATTAATAAAGTCTGCTTTCTAAGTACCCTTTAAAATTTGTGTTTCCAATTCCAATTCCAAATTCATTTTCCAAATTCCACTTCCAAATGGCAGTTCTAAATTCCACTTCCAAATTCCACTCACAAATTCCAATTCTGAATTCCAATTCTAAATTTCACTTCCAAATTTCACGTTCGAAATTCCAATTCTAAATTACACTTTCAAATTCCACTTTCATATTCCAGTTCTAAATACCAATTCCAAATTCCAATTCGAAATTCCACTTCCAAATTCCACTTCCATATTCTAGTTCTAAATTCCAATTCCAAATTCTGATTCCAAAATTCACTTCCAAATTCCAATTCCAAATGCTGCTTCCAAATTCCACTTCTAAATTCCACTTCCAAATTCCACTTCCAAATTCCAATTTTACATTCCACTTCCAAATTCTACTTCCAAATTCAAGTACAAAATTCCAATTCCAAATTCCACTTCTAAATTCGAGTCTGAAATTCCACTTCCAAACTCCACTTCCAAATTCCTGTTCCAAATTCCAGTTCCAAATTGCAGGTCCAAATTCCACTTCTAAATTCCAATTTTAAATTTCACTTGCAAATTCCAGTTCCAAATTCCAATTCCAAATTCCACTTCTAAATTCGAGCTTCAAATTTCACTTCCAAAATCCAGTTCCAAATTAAAGTTCCAAATTCCTCTGACAAATTCCAGTTCTGCATTCCAATTCTAAATTTCACATCCAAATTCCAATTCCAAATTCCACTTCCAAATTCCAGTTCCAAATTCCATGTGCAAATTCCAGTTCTAAATTCAAATTCTAAATTTTACTTCCAAATTCCAGTTCCAACCGGCAATTACCAAATGCAATTCTAAAATCCACTTCCACAGTCCCGATCCTAATTCCCCTTCTGATTTCCTTTTCCAGTTTCTGATACTATAATTCCCTTCCGCATGTCACACTTCAATTGCATCATGAAATTATGATTCCAGATTCAAATTACAACATATTGATAAAAGTCTCCTTTCTAAGTACCCTTTTAAATTTGTCTTCAAATAACACTTCCTAATTCAATTTCCAATTTTCAATTCTAAATTCCAATTCCAAATTCCACTTCCAAATTCCAATTCCAAATTCCACTTCCAAATTCCACTTCCAAATTCCACTTCCATATTCCAGTTCTAAATTTCAATTCCAAATTCCAATTCGAAATTCCAATTCAAAATTCCACTTCCAAATTCCACTTCCACATTCCAATTCGAAATTCCACTTCCATATTCCAATTCCAAATTCTGAGTCCAAAATACACTTCCAAATACCAGTTCCAAATTCCCCTCCCAAATTCCAGTTCTGAATTCCACTTATAAATTTCACTTCCAAATTCCAGGTTCGAAATCCCAATTTTAAATTCCACTTCCATATTCCAGTTCTAAATTCCACTTCCAAATTCCACTTCCATATTCCAGTTCTAAATTCCAATTCCAAATTCCAATTCCAAATTCCAATTCAAAATTCCACTTCCAAATTCCACTTCCACATTCCAATTCGAAATTCCACTTCCAAATTCCACTTCCATATTCCAATTAAAAATTCTGAGTCCAAAATACACTTCCAAATTCAGATTCCAAATTCTGCTTCCAAATTCCAGTTCCGAATTCCGTTTTGAAATTCCACTTCTAAATTCCAATTCTCAATTTCACTTCCAAATTTCAGTATCAAATTCAAATTCTAAATTCCAATTCCAAAATACAATTCCAAGCTCCAATTACCAAATGCTTTTCGGAAATACAAGTATACAATCCCATTGCCAATTCCCCTTGTGATTTCCTTTTCCAATTTGTGATACTATAATTCTCTTCCACATGTCCCACTTCAAGTGCATCCTGAAATTTTGATTCCAGATTCACATTGCCCCTTTTTAATAACATTCTGCTTTCTAAATACCCTTGTAAATTTGTGTTTGAAATTCTAATTCCAAATTCCACCTGAAAATTCCACTTTAAATTCCCTTTCTTAATTCCACTTTTAAATTCAGGTAACAAATTAAAATCCTAAATTCCACTTCCAATTTCCACTTCCATATTCCAGTCCTAAATTCAAATTCCAAATTTCACTTCCAAATTCCAGTTCCAACCGCCAATTAACAAATGAAATTCGAAAATCCACTTCCACCGTCCCCATCCTACTTCCCCGTCTGATTCCCATTTCCAAATTCTGATACTTTAATTCTCTTCCACATGTCGCACTTCAATTGTATCCTGAAATTATGATTCCAGATTTAATTTTCTCATTTTGAATAAAATTCTTCTTTCTAAGTACTCTTGTAAATTTATGTTTCAAATTCCAATTCCAAATTTCACTTCCAAATTCCTGTTCCAAATTCCAATGGTAAATTCCAATTGCAAACTCCACTTCCAAATTCCACTCCTAAAGTCAAATTCCCAATTCTGCTTCAAAAATCCACTTCCAAATTCCCATTCCACATTCGAGTTCCAACCTCCAATTACCATGTGCCATTCAAAAATTCACTTACACTCCCCTTCCCAATTCCCCATCTGCTTTCCTATTCCACTTTCTGATACTAGAATTCTCTTCCACATGTCGCATTTCAATTGCATACTGAAATGATGATTCCACATTCCAATTACAACTTATTAATAAAGTCTGCTTTCTAAGTACCCTTTAAAATTTGTGTTTCCAATTCCAATTCCAAATTCATTTTCCAAATTCCACTTCCAAATGGCAGTTCTAAATTCCACTTCCAAATTCCACTCACAAATTCCAATTCTGAATTCCAATTCTAAATTTCACTTCCAAATTTCACGTTCGAAATTCCAATTCTAAATTACACTTTCAAATTCCACTTTCATATTCCAGTTCTAAATACCAATTCCAAATTCCAATTCGAAATTCCACTTCCAAATTCCACTTCCATATTCTAGTTCTAAATTCCAATTCCAAATTCTGATTCCAAAATTCACTTCCAAATTCCAATTCCAAATGCTGCTTCCAAATTCCACTTCTAAATTCCACTTCCAAATTCCACTTCCAAATTCCAATTTTACATTCCACTTCCAAATTCTACTTCCAAATTCAAGTACAAAATTCCCATTCCAAATTCCACTTCTAAATTCGAGTCTGAAATTCCACTTCCAAACTCCACTTCCAAATTCCTGTTCCAAATTCCAGTTCCAAATTGCAGGTCCAAATTCCACTTCTAAATTCCAATTTTAAATTTCACTTGCAAATTCCAGTTCCAAATTCCAATTCCAAATTCCACTTCTAAATTCGAGCTTCAAATTTCACTTCCAAAATCCAGTTCCAAATTAAAGTTCCAAATTCCTCTGACAAATTCCAGTTCTGCATTCCAATTCTAAATTTCACATCCAAATTCCAATTCCAAATTCCACTTCCAAATTCCAGTTCCAAATTCCATGTGCAAATTCCAGTTCTAAATTCGAATTCGAAATTTTACTTCCAAATTCCAGTTCCAACCGGCAATTACCAAATGCAATTCTAAAATCCACTTCCACAGTCCCGATCCTAATTCCCCTTCTGATTTCCTTTTCCAGTTTCTGATACTATAATTCCCTTCCGCATGTCACACTTCAATTGCATCATGAAATTATGATTCCAGATTCAAATTACAACATATTGATAAAAGTCTCCTTTCTAAGTACCCTTTTAAATTTGTCTTCAAATAACACTTCCAAATTCAATTTCCAATTTTCAATTCTAAATTCCAATTCCAAATTCCACTTCCAAATTCCAATTCCAAATTCCACTTCCAAATTCCACTTCCAAATTTCACTTCTAAATTCGAATTTCAAATTCCACTTCCAAATTCCACTTCCAAATTCCCCTCCCAAATTCCAGTTCTGAATTCCAATTCTAAATTTCACTTCCAAATTCCAGGTTCGAAATCCCAATTTTAAATTCCACTTCCAAATTCCACTTCCACATTCCAGTTCTGAAGTCCACTTCCAAATTCCACTTCCATATTCCAGTTCTAAATTTCAATTCCAAATTCCAATTCGAAATTCCAATTCAAAATTCCACTTCCAAATTCCACTTCCACATTCCAATTCGAAAATTCCACTTCCATATTCCAATTCCAAATTCTGAGTCCAAAATACACTTCCAAATTCCAGTTCCAAATTCCAGTTCTGAATTCCACTTATAAATTTCACTTCCAAATTCCAGGTTCGAAATCCCAATTTTAAATTCCACTTCCATATTCCAGTTCTAAATTCCACTTCCAAATTCCACTTCCATATTCCAGTTCTAAATTCCAATTCCAAATTCCAATTCGAAATTCCAATTCAAAATTCCACTTCTAAATTCCACTTCCACATTCCAATTCGAAATTCCACTTCCAAATGCCACTTCCATATTCCAATTCCAAATTCTGAGTCCAAAATACACTTCCAAATTCCAATTCCAAATTCTGCTTCCAAATTCCAGTTCCGAATTCCGTTTTGAAATTCCACTTCTAAATTCCAATTCTCAATTTCACTTCCAAATTTCAGTATCAAATTCAAATTCTAAATTCCAATTCCAAAATACAATTCCAAGCTCCAATTACCAAATGCTTTTCGGAAATACAAGTATACAATCCCATTGCCAATTCCCCTTGTGATTTCCTTTTCCAATTTCTGATACTATAATTCTCTTCCACATGTCCCAATTCAAGTGCATCCTGAAATTTTGATTCCAGATTCACATTGCACCTTTTTAATAACATTCTGCTTTCTAAATACCCTTGTAAATTTGTGTTTCAAATTCTAATTCCAAATTCCACCTGAAAATTCCACTTTAAATTCCCTTTCTTAATTCCACTTCCAAATTCAGGTAACAAATTAAAATCCTAAATTCCACTTCCAAATTCCACTTCCATATTCCAGTTCTAAATTCCAATTCTAAATTTCACTTCCAAATTCCAGTTCCAACCGCCAATTAACAAATGAAATTCGAAAATCCACTTCCACCGTCCCCATCCTACTTCCCCGTCTGATTCCCATTTCCAAATTCTGATACTCTAATTCTCTTCCACATGTCGCACTTCAATTGTATCCTGAAATTATGATTCCAGATTTAATTTTCTCATTTTGAATAAAATTCTTCTTTCTAAGTACTCTTGTAAATTTATGTTTCAAATTCCAATTCCAAATTTCACTTCCAAATTCCTGTTCCAAATTCCAATGGTAAATTCCAATTGCAAACTCCACTTCCAAATTCCACTCCTAAAGTCAAATTCCCAATTCTGCTTCAAAAATCCACTTCCAAATTCCCATTCCACATTCGAGTTCCAACCTCCAATTACCATGTGCAATTCAAAAATTCACTTACACTCCCCTTCCCAATTCCCCATCTGCTTTCCTATTCCAGTTTCTGATACTAGAATTCTCTTCCACATGTCGCATTTCAATTGCATACTGAAATGATGATTCCACATTCCAATTACAACTTATTAATAAAGTCTGCTTTCTAAGTACCCTTTAAAATTTGTGTTTCCAATTCCAATTCCAAATTCATTTTCCAAATTCCACTTCCAAATGGCAGTTCTAAATTCCACTTCCAAATTCCACTCACAAATTCCAATTCTGAATTCCAATTCTAAATTTCACTTCCAAATTTCACGTTCGAAATTCCAATTCTAAATTACACTTTCAAATTCCACTTTCATATTCCAGTTCTAAATACCAATTCCAAATTCCAATTCGAAATTCCACTTCCAAATTCCACTTCCATATTCTAGTTCTAAATTCCAATTCCAAAATTCTGATTCCAAAATTCACTTCCAAATTCCAATTCCAAATGCTGCTTCCAAATTCCACTTCTAAATTCCACTTCCAAATTCCAGTTCCAAATTCCAATTTTACATTCCACTTCCAAATTCTACTTCCAAATTCAAGTACAAAATTCCAATTCCAAATTCCACTTCTAAATTCGAGTCTGAAATTCCACTTCCAAACTCCACTTCCAAATTCCTGTTCCAAATTCCAGTTCCAAATTGCAGGTCCAAATTCCACTTCTAAATTCCAATTTTAAATTTCACTTGCAAATTCCAGTTCCAAATTCCAATTCCAAATTCCACTTCTAAATTCGAGCTTCAAATTTCACTTCCAAAATCCAGTTCCAAATTAAAGTTCCAAATTCCTCTGACAAATTCCAGTTCTGCATTCCAATTCTAAATTTCACATCCAAATTCCAATTCCAAATTCCACTTCCAAATTCCAGTTCCAAATTCCATGAGCAAATTCCAGTTCTAAATTCGAATTCGAAATTTTACTTCCAAATTCCAGTTCCAACCGGCAATTACCAAATGCAATTCTAAAATCCACTTCCACAGTCCCGATCCTAATTCCCCTTCTGATTTCCTTTTCCAGTTTCTGATACTATAATTCTCTTCCGCATGTCACACTTCAATTGCATCATGAAATTATGATTCCAGATTCAAATTACAACATATTGATAAAAGTCTCCTTTCTAAGTACCCTTTTAAATTTGTCTTCAAATAACACTTCCTAATTCAATTTCCAATTTTCAATTCTAAATTCCAATTCCAAATTCAACTTCCAAATTCCAATTCCAAATTCCACTTCCAAATTCCACTTCCAAATTCCACTTCCATATTCCAGTTCTAAATTTCAATTCCAAATTCCAATTCGAAATTCCAATTCAAAATTCCACTTCCAAATTCCACTTCCACATTCCAATTCGAAATTCCACTTCCATATTCCAATTCCAAATTCTGAGTCCAAAATACACTTCCAAATTCCAGTTCCAAATTCCTCTCCCAAATTCCAGTTCTGAATTCCACTTATAAATTTCACTTCCAAATTCCAGGTTCGAAATCCCAATTTTAAATTCCACTTCCATATTCCAGTTCTAAATTCCAATTCCAAATTCCAATTCCAAATTCCAATTCAAAATTCCACTTCCAAATTCCACTTCCACATTCCAATTCGAAATTCCACTTCCAAATTCCACTTCCATATTCCAATTCCAAATTCTGAGTCCAAAATACACTTCCAAATTCCGATTCCAAATTCTGCTTCCAAATTCCAGTTCCGAATTCCGTTTTGAAATTCCACTTCTAAATTCCAATTCTCAATTTCACTTCCAAATTTCAGTATCAAATTCAAATTCTAAATTCCAATTCCAAAATACAATTCCAAGCTCCAATTACCAAATGCTTTTCGGAAATACAAGGATACAATCCCATTGCCTATTCCCCTTGTGATTTCCTTTTCCAATTTCTGATACTATAATTCTCTTCCACATGTCCCACTTCAAGTGCATCCTGAAATTTTGATTCCAGATTCACATTGCCCCTTTTTAATAACATTCTGCTTTCTAAATACCCTTGTAAATTTGTGTTTCAAATTCTAATTCCAAATTCCACCTGAAAATTCCACTTTAAATTCCCTTTCTTAATTCCACTTCCAAATTCAGGTAACAAATTACAATCCTAAATTCCACTTCCAAATTCCACTTCCATATTCCAGTTCTAAATTCCAATTCTAAATTTCACTTCCAAATTCCAGTTCCAACCGCCAATTAACAAATGAAATTCGAAAATCCACTTCCACCGTCCCCATCCTACTTCCCCGTCTGATTCCCATTTCCAAATTCTGATACTCTAATTCTCTTCCACATGTCGCACTTCAATTGTATCCTGAAATTATGATTCCAGATTTAATTTTCTCATTTTGAATAAAATTCTTCTTTCTAAGTACTCTTGTAAATTTATGTTTCAAATTCCAATTCCAAATTTCACTTCCAAATTCCTGTTCCAAATTCCAATGGTAAATTCCAATTGCAAACTCCACTTCCAAATTCCACTCCTAAAGTCAAATTCCCAATTCTGCTTCAAAAATCCACTTCCAAATTCCCATTCCACATTCGAGTTCCAACCTCCAATTACCATGTGCCATTCAAAAATTCACTTACACTCCCCTTCCCAATTCCCCATCTGCTTTCCTATTCCAGTTTCTGATACTAGAATTCTCTTCCACATATCGCATTTCAATTGCATACTGAAATGATGATTCCACATTCCAATTACAACTTATTAATAAAGTCTGCTTTCTAAGTACCCTTTAAAATTTGTGTTTCCAATTCCAATTCCAAATTCATTTTCCAAATTCCACTTCCAAATGGCAGTTCTAAATTCCACTTCCAAATTCCACTCCCAAATTCCAATTCTGAATTCCAATTCTAAATTTCACTTCCAAATTTCACGTTCGAAATTCCAATTTTAAATTACACTTTCAAATTCCACTTTCATATTCCAGTTCTAAATACCAATTCCAAATTCCAATTCGAAATTCCACTTCCAAATTCCACTTCCATATTCTAGTTCTAAATTCCAATTCCAAATTCTGATTCCAAAATTCACTTCCAAATTCCAATTCCAAATGCTGCTTCCAAATTCCACTTCTAAATTCCACTTCCAAATTCCAGTTCCAAATTCCAATTTTACATTCCACTTCCAAATTCTACTTCCAAATTCAAGTACAAAATTCCCATTCCAAATTCCACTTCTAAATTCGAGTCTGAAATTCCACTTCCAAACTCCACTTCCAAATTCCTGTTCCAAATTCCAGTTCCAAATTGCAGGTCCAAATTCCACTTCTAAATTCCAATTTTAAATTTCACTTGCAAATTCCAGTTCCAAATTCCAATTCCAAATTCCACTTCTAAATTCGAACTTCAAATTTCACTTCCAAAATCCAGTTCCAAATTAAAGTTCCAAATTCCTCTGACAAATTCCAGTTCTGCATTCCAATTCTAAATTTCACATCCAAATTCCAATTCCAAATTCCACTTCCAAATTCCAGTTCCAAATTCCATGTGCAAATTCCAGTTCTAAATTCGAATTCGAAATTTTACTTCCAAATTCCAGTTCTAACC
Organism: Notamacropus eugenii; assembly: GCF_028372415.1. Classification (NCBI taxonomy): domain Eukaryota; kingdom Metazoa; phylum Chordata; class Mammalia; order Diprotodontia; family Macropodidae; genus Notamacropus; species Notamacropus eugenii. Next base: position 101,088 of record NW_027325135.1, read on the forward strand.
GGCAATTACCAAATGCAATTCTAAAATCCACTTCCACAGTCCCGATCCTAATTCCCCTTCTGATTTCCTTTTCCACTTTCTGATACTATAATTCTCTTCCGCATGTCACACTTCAATTGCATCATGAAATTATGATTCCAGATTCAAATTACAACATATTGATAAAAGTCTCCTTTCTAAGTACCCTTTTAAATTTGTCTTCAAATAACACTTCCTAATTCAATTTCCAATTTTCAATTCTAAATTCCAATTCCAAATTCCACTTCCAAATTCCAATTCCAAATTCCACTTCCAAATTCCACTTCCAAATTCCACTTCCATATTCCAGTTCTAAATTTCAATTCCAAATTCCAATTCGAAATTCCAATTCAAAATTCCACTTCCAAATTCCACTTCCACATTCCAATTCGAAATTCCACTTCCATATTCCAATTCCAAATTCTGAGTCCAAAATACACTTCCAAATTCCAGTTCCAAATTCCTCTCCCAAATTCCAGTTCTGTATTCCACTTATAAATTTCACTTCCAAATTCCAGGTTCGAAATCCCAATTTTAAATTCCACTTCCATATTCCAGTTCTAAATTCCACTTCCAAATTCCACTTCCATATTCCAGTTCTAAATTCCAATTCCAAATTCCAATTCCAAATTCCAATTCAAAATTCCACTTCCAAATTCCACTTCCACATTCCAATTCGAAATTCCACTTCCAAATTCCACTTCCATATTCCAATTAAAAATTCTGAGTCCAAAATACACTTCCAAATTCAGATTCCAAATTCTGCTTCCAAATTCCAGTTCCGAATTCCGTTTTGAAATTCCAGTTCTAAATTCCAATTCTCAATTTCACTTCCAAATTTCAGTATCAAATTCAAATTCTAAATTCCAATTCCAAAATACAATTCCAAGCTCCAATTACCAAATGCTTTTCGGAAATACAAGTATACAATCCCATTGCCAATTCCCCTTGTGATTTCCTTTTCCAATTTCTGATACTATAATTCTCTTCCACATGTCCCAATTCAAGTGCATCCTGAAATTTTGATTCCAGATTCACATTGCCCCTTTTTAATAACATTCTGCTTTCTAAATACCCTTGTAAATTTGTGTTTCAAATTCTAATTCCAAATTCCACCTGAAAATTCCACTTTAAATTCCCTTTCTTAATTCCACTTCCAAATTCAGGTAACAAATTAAAATCCTAAATTCCACTTCCAAATTCCACTTCCATATTCCAGTTCTAAATTCCAATTCCAAATTTCACTTCCAAATTCCAGTTCCAACCGCCAATTAACAAATGAAATTCGAAAATCCACTTCCACCGTCCCCATCCTACTTCCCCGTCTGATTCCCATTTCCAAATTCTGATACTCTAATTCTCTTCCACATCTCGCACTTCAATTGTATCCTGAAATTATGATTCCAGATTTAATTTTCTCATTTTGAATAAAATTCTTCTTTCTAAGTACTCTTGTAAATTTATGTTTCAAATTCCAATTCCAAATTTCACTTCCAAATTCCTGTTCCAAATTCCAATGGTAAATTCCAATTGCAAACTCCACTTCCAAATTCCACTCCTAAAGTCAAATTCCCAATTCTGCTTCAAAAATCCACTTCCAAATTCCCATTCCACATTCGAGTTCCAACCTCCAATTACCATGTGCCATTCAAAAATTCACTTACACTCCCCTTCCCAATTCCCCATCTGCTTTCCTATTCCAGTTTCTGATACTAGAATTCTCTTCCACATATCGCATTTCAATTGCATACTGAAATGATGATTCCACATTCCAATTACAACTTATTAATAAAGTCTGCTTTCTAAGTACCCTTTAAAATTTGTGTTTCCAATTCCAATTCCAAATTCATTTTCCAAATTCCACTTCCAAATGGCAGTTCTAAATTCCACTTCCAAATTCCACTCCCAAATTCCAATTCTGAATTCCAATTCTAAATTTCACTTCCAAATTTCACGTTCGAAATTCCAATTTTAAATTACACTTTCAAATTCCACTTTCATATTCCAGTTCTAAATACCAATTCCAAATTCCAATTCGAAATTCCACTTCCAAATTCCACTTCCATATTCTAGTTCTAAATTCCAATTCCAAATTCTGATTCCAAAATTCACTTCCAAATTCCAATTCCAAATGCTGCTTCCAAATTCCACTTCTAAATTCCACTTCCAAATTCCAGTTCCAAATTCCAATTTTACATTCCACTTCCAAATTCTACTTCCAAATTCAAGTACAAAATTCCCATTCCAAATTCCACTTCTAAATTCGAGTCTGAAATTCCACTTCCAAACTCCACTTCCAAATTCCTGTTCCAAATTCCAGTTCCAAATTGCAGGTCCAAATTCCACTTCTAAATTCCAATTTTAAATTTCACTTGCAAATTCCAGTTCCAAATTCCAATTCCAAATTCCACTTCTAAATTCGAACTTCAAATTTCACTTCCAAAATCCAGTTCCAAATTAAAGTTCCAAATTCCTCTGACAAATTCCAGTTCTGCATTCCAATTCTAAATTTCACATCCAAATTCCAATTCCAAATTCCACTTCCAAATTCCAGTTCCAAATTCCATGTGCAAATTCCAGTTCTAAATTCGAATTCGAAATTTTACTTCCAAATTCCAGTTCCAACCGGCAATTACCAAATGCAATTCTAAAATCCACTTCCACAGTCCCGATCCTAATTCCCCTTCTGATTTCCTTTTCCACTTTCTGATACTATAATTCTCTTCCGCATGTCACACTTCAATTGCATCATGAAATTATGATTCCAGATTCAAATTACAACATATTGATAAAAGTCTCCTTTCTAAGTACCCTTTTAAATTTGTCTTCAAATAACACTTCCTAATTCAATTTCCAATTTTCAATTCTAAATTCCAATTCCAAATTCCACTTCCAAATTCCAATTCCAAATTCCACTTCCAAATTCCACTTCCAAATTCCACTTCCATATTCCAGTTCTAAATTTCAATTCCAAATTCCAATTCGAAATTCCAATTCAAAATTCCACTTCCAAATTCCACTTCCACATTCCAATTCGAAATTCCACTTCCATATTCCAATTCCAAATTCTGAGTCCAAAATACACTTCCAAATTCCAGTTCCAAATTCCTCTCCCAAATTCCAGTTCTGTATTCCACTTATAAATTTCACTTCCAAATTCCAGGTTCGAAATCCCAATTTTAAATTCCACTTCCATATTCCAGTTCTAAATTCCACTTCCAAATTCCACTTCCATATTCCAGTTCTAAATTCCAATTCCAAATTCCAATTCCAAATTCCAATTCAAAATTCCACTTCCAAATTCCACTTCCACATTCCAATTCGAAATTCCACTTCCAAATTCCACTTCCATATTCCAATTAAAAATTCTGAGTCCAAAATACACTTCCAAATTCAGATTCCAAATTCTGCTTCCAAATTCCAGTTCCGAATTCCGTTTTGAAATTCCAGTTCTAAATTCCAATTCTCAATTTCACTTCCAAATTTCAGTATCAAATTCAAATTCTAAATTCCAATTCCAAAATACAATTCCAAGCTCCAATTACCAAATGCTTTTCGGAAATACAAGTATACAATCCCATTGCCAATTCCCCTTGTGATTTCCTTTTCCAATTTCTGATACTATAATTCTCTTCCACATGTCCCAATTCAAGTGCATCCTGAAATTTTGATTCCAGATTCACATTGCCCCTTTTTAATAACATTCTGCTTTCTAAATACCCTTGTAAATTTGTGTTTCAAATTCTAATTCCAAATTCCACCTGAAAATTCCACTTTAAATTCCCTTTCTTAATTCCACTTCCAAATTCAGGTAACAAATTAAAATCCTAAATTCCACTTCCAAATTCCACTTCCATATTCCAGTTCTAAATTCCAATTCCAAATTTCACTTCCAAATTCCAGTTCCAACCGCCAATTAACAAATGAAATTCGAAAATCCACTTCCACCGTCCCCATCCTACTTCCCCGTCTGATTCCCATTTCCAAATTCTGATACTCTAATTCTCTTCCACATCTCGCACTTCAATTGTATCCTGAAATTATGATTCCAGATTTAATTTTCTCATTTTGAATAAAATTCTTCTTTCTAAGTACTCTTGTAAATTTATGTTTCAAATTCCAATTCCAAATTTCACTTCCAAATTCCTGTTCCAAATTCCAATGGTAAATTCCAATTGCAAACTCCACTTCCAAATTCCACTCCTAAAGTCAAATTCCCAATTCTGCTTCAAAAATCCACTTCCAAATTCCCATTCCACATTCGAGTTCCAACCTCCAATTACCATGTGCCATTCAAAAATTCACTTACACTCCCCTTCCCAATTCCCCATCTGCTTTCCTATTCCACTTTCTGATACTAGAATTCTCTTCCACATGTCGCATTTCAATTGCATACTGAAATGATGATTCCACATTCCAATTACAACTTATTAATAAAGTCTGCTTTCTAAGTACCCTTTAAAATTTGTGTTTCCAATTCCAATTCCAAATTCATTTTCCAAATTCCACTTCCAAATGGCAGTTCTAAATTCCACTTCCAAATTCCACTCACAAATTCCAATTCTGAATTCCAATTCTAAATTTCACTTCCAAATTTCACGTTCGAAATTCCAATTTTAAATTACACTTTCAAATTCCACTTTCATATTCCAGTTCTAAATACCAATTCCAAATTCCAATTCGAAATTCCACTTCCAAATTCCACTTCCATATTCTAGTTCTAAATTCCAATTCCAAATTCTGATTCCAAAATTCACTTCCAAATTCCAATTCCAAATGCTGCTTCCAAATTCCACTTCTAAATTCCACTTCCAAATTCCAGTTCCAAATTCCAATTTTACATTCCACTTCCAAATTCTACTTCCAAATTCAAGTACAAAATTCCAATTCCAAATTCCACTTCTAAATTCGAGTCTGAAATTCCACTTCCAAACTCCACTCCCAAATTCCTGTTCCAAATTCCAGTTCCAAATTGCAGGTCCAAATTCCACTTCTAAATTCCAATTTTAAATTTCACTTGCAAATTCCAGTTCCAAATTCCAATTCCAAATTCCACTTCTAAATTCGAGCTTCAAATTTCACTTCCAAAATCCAGTTCCAAATTAAAGTTCCAAATTCCTCTGACAAATTCCAGTTCTGCATTCCAATTCTAAATTTCACATCCAAATTCCAATTCCAAATTCCACTTCCAAATTCCAGTTCCAAATTCCATGTGCAAATTCCAGTTCTAAATTCGAATTCTAAATTTTACTTCCAAATTCCAGTTCCAACCGGCAATTACCAAATGCAATTCTAAAATCCACTTCCACAGTCCCGATCCTAATTCCCCTTCTGATTTCCTTTTCCACTTTCTGATACTATAATTCTCTTCCGCATGTCACACTTCAATTGCATCATGAAATTATGATTCCAGATTCAAATTACAACATATTGATAAAAGTCTCCTTTCTAAGAACCCTTTTAAATTTGTCTTCAAATAACACTTCCAAATTCAATTTCCAATTTTCAATTCTAAATTCCAATTCCAAATTCCACTTCCAAATTCCAATTCCAAATTCCACTTCCAAATTCCACTTCCAAATTTCACTTCTAAATTCGAATTTCAAATTCCACTTCCAAATTCCACTTCCAAATTCCCCTCCCAAATTCCAGTTCTGAATTCCAATTCTAAATTTCACTTCCAAATTCCAGGTTCGAAATCCCAATTTTAAATTCCACTTCCATATTCCAGTTCTAAATTCCACTTCCAAATTCCACTTCCATATTCCAGTTCTAAATTCCAATTCCAAATTCCAATTCGAAATTCCAATTCAAAATTCCACTTCTAAATTCCACTTCCACATTCCAATTCGAAATTCCACTTCCAGATTCCACTTCCATATTCCAATTCCAAATTCTGAGTCCAAAATACACTTCCAAATTCCAATTCCAAATTCTGCTTCCAAATTCCAGTTCCGAATTCCGTTTTGAAATTCCACTTCTAAATTCCAATTCTCAATTTCACTTCCAAATTTCAGTATCAAATTCAAATTCCAAATTCCAATTCCAAAATACAATTCCAAGCTCCAATTACCAAATGCTTTTCGGAAATACAAGTATACAATCCCATTGCCAATTCCCCTTGTGATTTCCTTTTCCAATTTCTGATACTATAATTCTCTTCCACATGTCCCACTTCAAGTGCATCCTGAAATTTTGATTCCAGATTCACATTGCCCCTTTTTAATAACATTCTGCTTTCTAAATACCCTTGTAAATTTGTGTTTCAAATTCTAATTCCAAATTCCACCTGAAAATTCCACTTTAAATTCCCTTTCTTAATTCCACTTCCAAATTCAGGTAACAAATTACAATCCTAAATTTCACTTCCAAATTCCACTTCCATATTCCAGTTCTAAATTCCAATTCCAAATTTCACTTCCAAAATCCAGTTCCAACCGCCAATTAACAAATGAAATTCGAAAATCCACTTCCACCGTCCCCATCCTACTTCCCCGTCTGATTCCCATTTCCAAATTCTGATACTCTAATTCTCTTCCACATGTCGCACTTCAATTGTATCCTGAAATTATGATTCCAGATTTAATTTTCTCATTTTGAATAAAATTCTTCTTTCTAAGTACTCTTGTAAATTTATGTTTCAAATTCCAATTCCAAATTTCACTTCCAAATTCCTGTTCCAAATTCCAATGGTAAATTCCAATTGCAAACTCCACTTCCAAATTCCACTCCTAAAGTCAAATTCCCAATTCTGCTTCAAAAATCCACTTCCAAATTCCCATTCCACATTCGAGTTCCAACCTCCAATTACCATGTGCCATTCAAAAATTCACTTACACTCCCCTTCCCAATTCCCCATCTGCTTTCCTATTCCAGTTTCTGATACTGGAATTCTCTTCCACATGTCGCATTTCAATTGCATACTGAAATGATGATTCCACATTGCAATTACAACTTATTAATAAAGTCTGCTTTCTAAGTACCCTTTAAAATTTGTGTTTCCAATTCCAATTCCAAATTCATTTTCCAAATTCCACTTCCAAATGGCAGTTCTAAATTCCACTTCCAAATTCCACTCCCAAATTCCAATTCTGAATTCCAATTCTAAATTTCACTTCCAAATTTCACGTTCGAAATTCCAATTTTAAATTACACTTTCAAATTCCACTTTCATATTCCAGTTCTAAATACCAATTCCAAATTCCAATTCGAAATTCCACTTCCAAATTCCACTTCCATATTCTAGTTCTAAATTCCAATTCCAAATTCTGATTCCAAAATTCACTTCCAAATTCCAATTCCAAATTCTGCTTCCAAATTCCACTTCTAAATTCCACTTCCAAATTCCAGTTCCAAATTCCAATTTTACATTCCACTTCCAAATTCTACTTCCAAATTCAAGTACAAAATTCCAATTCCAAATTCCACTTTTAAATTCGAGTCTGAAATTCCACTTCCAAACTCCACTTCCAAATACCTGTTCCAAATTCCAGTTCCAAATTGCAGGTCCAAATTCCACTTCTAAATTCCAATTTTAAATTTCACTTGCAAATTCCAGTTCCAAATTCCAATTCCAAATTCCACTTCTAAATTCGAGCTTCAAATTTCACTTCCAAAATCCAGTTCCAAATTAAAGTTCCAAATTCCTCTGACAAATTCCAGTTCTGCATTCCAATTCTAAATTTCACATCCAAATTCCAATTCCAAATTCCACTTCCAAATTCCAGTTCCAAATTCCATGTGCAAATTCCAGTTCTAAATTCGAATTCTAAATTTTACTTCCAAATTCCAGTTCCAACCGGCAATTACCAAATGCAATTCTAAAATCCACTTCCACAGTCCCGATCCTAATTCCCCTTCTGATTTCCTTTTCCACTTTCTGATACTATAATTCTCTTCCGCATGTCACACTTCAATTGCATCATGAAATTATGATTCCAGATTCAAATTACAACATATTGATAAAAGTCTCCTTTCTAAGTACCCTTTTATATTTGTCTTCAAATAACACTTCCAAATTCAATTTCCAATTTTCAATTCTAAATTCCAATTCCAAATTCCACTTCCAAATTCCAATTCCAAATTCCACTTCCAAATTCCACTTCCAAATTTCACTTCTAAATTCGAATTTCAAATTCCACTTCCAAATTCCACTTCCAAATTCCCCTCCCAAATTCCAGTTCTGAATTCCAATTCTAAATTTCACTTCCAAATTCCAGGTTCGAAATCCCAATTTTAAATTCCACTTCCAAATTCCACTTCCACATTCCAGTTCTGAAGTCCACTTCCAAATTCCACTTCCATATTCCAGTTCTAAATTCCGATTCCAAATTCCAATTCGAAATTCCAATTCAAAATTCCACTTCCAAATTCCACTTCCACATTCCAATTCGAAAATTCCACTTCCATATTCCAATTCCAAATTCTGAGTCCAAAATACACTTCCAAATTCCAGTTCCAAATTCCCCTCCCAAATTCCAGTTCTGAATTCCACTTATAAATTTCACTTCCAAATTCCAGGTTCGAAATCCCAATTTTAAATTCCACTTCCATATTCCAGTTCTAAATTCCACTTCCAAATTCCACTTCCATATTCCAGTTCTAAATTCCAATTCCAAATTCCAATTCGAAATTCCAATTCAAAATTCCACTTCTAAATTCCACTTCCACATTCCAATTCGAAATTCCACTTCCAAATTCCACTTCCATATTCCAATTCCAAATTCTGAGTCCAAAATACACTTCCAAATTCCAATTCCAAATTCTGCTTCCAAATTCCAGTTCCGAATTCCGTTTTGAAATTCCACTTCTAAATTCCAATTCTCAATTTCACTTCCAAATTTCAGTATCAAATTCAAATTCTAAATTCCAATTCCAAAATACAATTCCAAGCTCCAATTACCAAATGCTTTTCGGAAATACAAGTATACAATCCCATTGCCAATTCCCCTTGTGATTTCCTTTTCCAATTTCTGATACTATAATTCTCTTCCACATGTCCCACTTCAAGTGCATCCTGAAATTTTGATTCCAGATTCACATTGCCCCTTTTTAATAACATTCTGCTTTCTAAATACCCTTGTAAATTTGTGTTTCAAATTCTAATTCCAAATTCCACCTGAAAATTCCACTTTAAATTCCCTTTCTTAATTCCACTTCCAAATTCAGGTAACAAATTACAATCCTAAATTCCACTTCCAAATTCCACTTCCATATTCCAGTTCTAAATTCCAATTCTAAATTTCACTTCCAAATTCCAGTTCCAACCGCCAATTAACAAATGAAATTCGAAAATCCACTTCCACCTTCCCCATCCTACTTCCCCGTCTGATTCCCATTTCCAAATTCTGATACTCTAATTCTCTTCCACATGTCGCACTTCAATTGTATCCTGAAATTATGATTCCAGATTTAATTTTCTCATTTTGAATAAAATTCTTCTTTCTAAGTACTCTTGTAAATTTATGTTTCAAATTCCAATTCCAAATTTCACTTCCAAATTCCTGTTCCAAATTCCAATGGTAAATTCCAATTGCAAACTCCACTTCCAAATTCAACTCCTAAAGTCAAATTCCCAATTCTGCTTCAAAAATCCACTTCCAAATTCCCATTCCACATTCGAGTTCCAACCTCCAATTACCATGTGCCATTCAAAAATTCACTTACACTCCCCTTCCCAATTCCCCATCTGCTTTCCTATTCCAGTTTCTGATACTAGAATTCTCTTCCACATGTCGCATTTCAATTGCATACTGAAATGATGATTCCACATTCCAATTACAACTTATTAATAAAGTCTGCTTTCTAAGTACCCTTTAAAATTTGTGTTTCCAATTCCAATTCCAAATTCATTTTCCAAATTCCACTTCCAAATGGCAGTTCTAAATTCCACTTCCAAATTCCACTCCCAAATTCCAATTCTGAATTCCAATTCTAAATTTCACTTCCAAATTTCACGTTCGAAATTCCAATTTTAAATTACACTTTCAAATTCCACTTTCATATTCCAGTTCTAAATACCAATTCCAAATTCCAATTCGAAATTCCACTTCCAAATTCCACTTCCATATTCTAGTTCTAAATTCCAATTCCAAATTCTGATTCCAAAATTCACTTCCAAATTCCAATTCCAAATGCTGCTTCCAAATTCCACTTCTAAATTCCACTTCCAAATTCCACTTCCAAATTCCAATTTTACATTCCACTTCCAAATTCTACTTCCAAATTCAAGTACAAAATTCCAATTCCAAATTCCACTTCTAAATTCGAGTCTGAAATTCCACTTCCAAACTCCACTTCCAAATACCTGTTCCAAATTCCAGTTCCAAATTGCAGGTCCAAATTCCACTTCTAAATTCCAATTTTAAATTTCACTTGCAAATTCCAGTTCCAAATTCCAATTCCAAATTCCACTTCTAAATTCGAGCTTCAAATTTCACTTCCAAAATCCAGTTCCAAATTAAAGTTCCAAATTCCTCTGACAAATTCCAGTTCTGCATTCCAATTCTAAATTTCACATCCAAATTCCAATTCCAAATTCCACTTCCAAATTCCAGTTCCAAATTCCATGTGCAAATTCCAGTTCTAAATTCGAATTCTAAATTTTACTTCCAAATTCCAGTTCCAACCGGCAATTACCAAATGCAATTCTAAAATCCACTTCCACAGTCCCGATCCTAATTCCCCTTCTGATTTCCTTTTCCACTTTCTGATACTATAATTCTCTTCCGCATGTCACACTTCAATTGCATCATGAAATTATGATTCCAGATTCAAATTACAACATATTGATAAAAGTCTCCTTTCTAAGTACCCTTTTAAATTTGTCTTCAAATAACACTTCCAAATTCAATTTCCAATTTTCAATTCTAAATTCCAATTCCAAATTCCACTTCCAAATTCCAATTCCAAATTCCACTTCCAAATTCCACTTCCAAATTTCACTTCTAAATTCGAATTTCAAATTCCACTTCCAAATTCCACTTCCAAATTCCCCTCCCAAATTCCAGTTCTGAATTCCAATTCTAAATTTCACTTCCAAATTCCAGGTTCGAAATCCCAATTTTAAATTCCACTTCCAAATTCCACTTCCACATTCCAGTTCTGAAGTCCACTTCCAAATTCCACTTCCATATTCCAGTTCTAAATTCCGATTCCAAATTCCAATTCGAAATTCCAATTCAAAATTCCACTTCCAAATTCCACTTCCACATTCCAATTCGAAAATTCCACTTCCATATTCCAATTCCAAATTCTGAGTCCAAAATACACTTCCAAATTCCAGTTCCAAATTCCCCTCCCAAATTCCAGTTCTGAATTCCACTTATAAATTTCACTTCCAAATTCCAGGTTCGAAATCCCAATTTTAAATTCCACTTCCATATTCCAGTTCTAAATTCCACTTCCAAATTCCACTTCCATATTCCAGTTCTAAATTCCAATTCCAAATTCCAATTCGAAATTCCAATTCAAAATTCCACTTCTAAATTCCACTTCCACATTCCAATTCGAAATTCCACTTCCAAATTCCACTTCCATATTCCAATTCCAAATTCTGAGTCCAAAATACACTTCCAAATTCCAATTCCAAATTCTGCTTCCAAATTCCAGTTCCGAATTCCGTTTTGAAATTCCACTTCTAAATTCCAATTCTCAATTTCACTTCCAAATTTCAGTATCAAATTAAAATTCTAAATTCCAATTCCAAAATACAATTCCAAGCTCCAATTACCAAATGCTTTTCGGAAATACAAGTATACAATCCCATTGCCAATTCCCCTTGTGATTTCCTTTTCCAATTTCTGATACTATAATTCTCTTCCACATGTCCCACTTCAAGTGCATCCTGAAATTTTGATTCCAGATTCACATTGCCCCTTTTTAATAACATTCTGCTTTCTAAATACCCTTGTAAATTTGTGTTTCAAATTCTAATTCCAAATTCCACCTGAAAATTCCACTTTAAATTCCCTTTCTTAATTCCACTTCCAAATTCAGGTAACAAATTACAATCCTAAATTCCACTTGCAAATTCCACTTCCATATTCCAGTTCTAAATTCCAATTCTAAATTTCACTTCCAAATTCCAGTTCCAACCGCCAATTAACAAATGAAATTCGAAAATCCACTTCCACCTTCCCCATCCTACTTCCCCGTCTGATTCCCATTTCCAAATTCTGATACTCTAATTCTCTTCCACATGTCGCACTTCAATTGTATCCTGAAATTATGATTCCAGATTTAATTTTCTCATTTTGAATAAAATTCTTCTTTCTAAGTACTCTTGTAAATTTATGTTTCAAATTCCAATTCCAAATTTCACTTCCAAATTCCTGTTCCAAATTCCAATGGTAAATTCCAATTGCAAACTCCACTTCCAAATTCAACTCCTAAAGTCAAATTCCCAATTCTGCTTCAAAAATCCACTTCCAAATTCCCATTCCACATTCGAGTTCCAACCTCCAATTACCATGTGCCATTCAAAAATTCACTTACACTCCCCTTCCCAATTCCCCATCTGCTTTCCTATTCCAGTTTCTGATACTAGAATTCTCTTCCACATGTCGCATTTCAATTGCATACTGAAATGATGATTCCACATTCCAATTACAACTTATTAATAAAGTCTGCTTTCTAAATACCCTTTAAAATTTGTGTTTCAAATTCCAATTCCAAATTCATTTTCCAAATTCCACTTCCAAATGGCAGTTCTAAATTCCACTTCCAAATTCCACTCCCAAATTCCAATTCTGAATTCCAATTCTAAATTTCACTTCCAAATTTCACGTTCGAAATTCCAATTTTAAATTACACTTTCAAATTCCACTTTCATATTCCAGTTCTAAATACCAATTCCAAATTCCAATTCGAAATTCCACTTCCAAATTCCACTTCCATATTCTAGTTCTAAATTCCAATTCCAAATTCTGATTCCAAAATTCACTTCCAAATTCCAATTCCAAATGCTGCTTCCAAATTCCACTTCTAAATTCCACTTCCAAATTCCACTTCCAAATTCCAATTTTACATTCCACTTCCAAATTCTACTTCCAAATTCAAGTACAAAATTCCCATTCCAAATTCCACTTCTAAATTCGAGTCTGAAATTCCACTTCCAAACTCCACTTCCAAATTCCTGTTCCAAATTCCAGTTCCAAATTGCAGGTCCAAATTCCACTTCTAAATTCCAATTTTAAATTTCACTTGCAAATTCCAGTTCCAAATTCCAATTCCAAATTCCACTTCTAAATTCGAGCTTCAAATTTCACTTCCAAAATCCAGTTCCAAATTAAAGTTCCAAATTCCTCTGACAAATTCCAGTTCTGCATTCCAATGCTAAATTTCACATCCAAATTCCAATTCCAAATTCCACTTCCAAATTCCAGTTCCAAATTCCATGTGCAAATTCCAGTTCTAAATTCGAATTCTAAATTTTACTTCCAAATTCCAGTTCCAACCGGCAATTACCAAATGCAATTCTAAAATCCACTTCCACAGTCCCGATCCTAATTCCCCTTCTGATTTCCTTTTCCACTTTCTGATACTATAATTCTCTTCCGCATGTCACACTTCAATTGCATCATGAAATTATGATTCCAGATTCAAATTACAACATATTGATAAAAGTCTCCTTTCTAAGTACCCTTTTAAATTTGTCTTCAAATAACACTTCCAAATTCAATTTCCAATTTTGAATTCTAAATTCCAATTCCAAATTCCACTTCCAAATTCCAATTCCAAATTCCACTTCCAAATTCCACTTCCATATTCCAGTTCTAAATTCCAATTTCCAATTCCAATTCGAAATTCCAATTCAAAATTCCACTTCCAAATTCCACTTCCACATTCCAATTCGAAATTCCACTTCCATATTCCAATTCCAAATTCTGCGTCCAAAATACACTTCCACATTCCAGTTCCAAATTCCCCTCCCAAATTCCAGTTCTGAATTCCACTTATAAATTTCACTTCCAAATTCCAGGTTCGAAATCCCAATTTTAAATTCCACTTCCATATTCCAGTTCTAAATTCCACTTCCAAATTCCACTTCCATATTCCAGTTCTAAATTCCAATTCCAAATTCCAATTCGAAATTCCAATTCAAAATTCCACTTCCATATTCCAATTAAAAATTCTGAGTCCAAAATACACTTCCAAATTCAAATTCCAAATTCTGCTTCCAAATTCCAGTTCCGAATTCCGTTTTGAAATTCCACTTCTAAATTCCAATTCTAAATTGCACTTCCAAATTTCAGTATCAAATTCAAATTCTAAATTCCAATTCCAAAATACAGTTCCAAGCTCCAATTACCAAATAATTTTCGGAAATACGCGTCCACAATCCCATTGCCAATTCCCCTTCTGATTTCGTTTTTCAATATCGGATACTATAATTCTCTTCCACATGTCCCACTTCAAGTGCATCCTGAAATTTTGATTCCAGATTCACATTGCCCCTTTTTAATAACATTCTGCTCTCTAAGTACCGTTGTAAATTTGTGTTTCAAATTCTAATTCCAAATTCCACCTGAAAATTCCACTTTAAATTCCCATTCCTTAATTACACTTCCAAATTCAGGTAACAAATTACAATCCTAAATTCCACTTCCAAATTCCACTTCCATATTCCAGTTCTAAATTCCAATTCTAAATTTCACTTCCAAATTCCAGTTCCAACCGCCAATTAACAAATGAAATTCGAAAATCCACTTCCACCGTCCCCATCCTACTTCCCCGTCTGATTCCCATTTCCAAATTCTGATACTCTAATTCTCTTCCACATGTCGCACTTCAATTGTATCCTGAAATTATGATTCCAGATTTAATTTTCTCATTTTGAATAAAATTCTTCTTTCTAAGTACTCTTGTAAATTTATGTTTCAAATTCCAATTCCAAATTTCACTTCCAAATTCCTGTTCCAAATTCCAATGGTAAATTCCAATTGCAAACTCCACTTCCAAATTCCACTCCTAAAGTCAAATTCCCAATTCTGCTTCAAAAATCCACTTCCAAATTCCCATTCCACATTCGAGTTCCAACCTCCAATTACCATGTGCAATTCAAAAATTCACTTACACTCCCCTTCCCAATTCCCCATCTGCTTTCCTATTCCAGTTTCTGATACTAGAATTCTCTTCCACATGTCGCATTTCAATTGCATACTGAAATGATGATTCCACATTCCAATTACAACTTATTAATAAAGTCTGCTTTCTAAGTACCCTTTAAAATTTGTGTTTCCAATTCCAATTCCAAATTCATTTTCCAAATTCCACTTCCAAATGGCAGTTCTAAATTCCACTTCCAAATTCCACTCCCAAATTCCAATTCTGAATTCCAATTCTAAATTTCACTTCCAAATTTCACGTTCGAAATTCCAATTTTAAATTACACTTTCAAATTCCACTTTCATATTCCAGTTCTAAATACCAATTCCAAATTCCAATTCGAAATTCCACTTCCAAATTCCACTTCCATATTCTAGTTCTAAATTCCAATTCCAAATTCTGATTCCAAAATTCACTTCCAAATTCCAATTCCAAATGCTGCTTCCAAATTCCACTTCTAAATTCCACTTCCAAATTCCAGTTCCAAATTCCAATTTTACATTCCACTTCCAAATTCTACTTCCAAATTCAAGTACAAAATTCCCATTCCAAATTCCACTTCTAAATTCGAGTCTGAAATTCCACTTCCAAACTCCACTTCCAAATTCCTGTTCCAAATTCCAGTTCCAAATTGCAGGTCCAAATTCCACTTCTAAATTCCAATTTTAAATTTCACTTGCAAATTCCAGTTCCAAATTCCAATTCCAAATTCCACTTCTAAATTCGAGCTTCAAATTTCACTTCCAAAATCCAGTTCCAAATTAAAGTTCCAAATTCCTCTGACAAATTCCAGTTCTGCATTCCAATTCTAAATTTCACATCCAAATTCCAATTCCAAATTCCACTTCCAAATTCCAGTTCCAAATTCCATGTGCAAATTCCAGTTCTAAATTCGAATTCTAAATTTTACTTCCAAATTCCAGTTCCAACCGGCAATTACCAAATGCAATTCTAAAATCCACTTCCACAGTCCCGATCCTAATTCCCCTTCTGATTTCCTTTTCCACTTTCTGATACTATAATTCTCTTCCGCATGTCACACTTCAATTGCATCATGAAATTATGATTCCAGATTCAAATTACAACATATTGATAAAAGTCTCCTTTCTAAGAACCCTTTTAAATTTGTCTTCAAATAACACTTCCAAATTCAATTTCCAATTTTCAATTCTAAATTCCAATTCCAAATTCCACTTCCAAATTCCAATTCCAAATTCCACTTCCAAATTCCACTTCCAAATTTCACTTCTAAATTCGAATTTCAAATTCCACTTCCAAATTCCACTTCCAAATTCCCCTCCCAAATTCCAGTTCTGAATTCCAATTCTAAATTTCACTTCCAAATTCCAGGTTCGAAATCCCAATTTTAAATTCCACTTCCAAATTCCATTTCCACATTCCAGTTCTAAAGTCCACTTCCAAATTCCACTTCCATATTCCAGTTCTAAATTCCAATTCCAAATTCCAATTCGAAATTCCAATTCAAAATTCCACTTGAAAATTTTACTTCCACATTCCAATTCGAAATTCCACTTCCATATTCCAATTCCAAATTCTGAGTCCAAAATACACTTCCAAATTCCAGTTCCAAATTCCCCTCCCAAATTCCAGTACTGAATTCCTCTTATAAATTTCACTTCCAAATTCCAGGTTCGAAATCCCAATTTTAAATTCCACTTCCATATTCCAGTTTTAAATTCCACTTCCAAATTCCACTTCCATATTCCAGTTCTAAATTCCAATTCCAAATTCCAATTCGAAATTCCAATTCAAAATTCCACTTCTAAATTCCACTTCCACATTCCAATTCGAAATTCCACTTCCAAATTCCACTTCCATATTCTAGTTCTAAATTCCAATTCCAAATTCTGATTCCAAAATTCACTTCCAAATTCCAATTCCAAATGCTGCTTCCAAATTCCACTTCTAAATTCCACTTCCAAATTCCACTTCCAAATTCCAATTTTACATTCCACTTCCAAATTCTACTTCCAAATTCAAGTACAAAATTCCAATTCCAAATTCCACTTCTAAATTCGAGTCTGAAATTCCACTTCCAAACTGCACTTCCAAATTCCTGTTCCAAATTCCAGTTCCAAATTGCAGGTCCAAATTCCACTTCTAAATTCCAATTTTAAATTTCACTTGCAAATTCCAGTTCCAAATTCCAATTCCAAATTCCACTTCTAAATTCGAGCTTCAAATTTCACTTCCAAAATCCAGTTCCAAATTAAAGTTCCAAATTCCTCTGACAAATTCCAGTTCTGCATTCCAATTCTAAATTTCACATCCAAATTCCAATTCCAAATTCCACTTCCAAATTCCAGTTCCAAATTCCATGTGCAAATTCCAGTTCTAAATTCGAATTCTAAATTTTACTTCCAAATTCCAGTTCCAACCGGCAATTACCAAATGCAATTCTAAAATCCACTTCCACAGTCCCGATCCTAATTCCCCTTCTGATTTCCTTTTCCACTTTCTGATACTATAATTCTCTTCCGCATGTCACACTTCAATTGCATCATGAAATTATGATTCCAGATTCAAATTACAACATATTGATAAAAGTCTCCTTTCTAAGAAGCCTTTTAAATTTGTCTTCAAATAACACTTCCAAATTCAATTTCCAATTTTCAATTCTAAATTCCAATTCCAAATTCCACTTCCAAATTCCAATTCCAAATTCCACTTCCAAATTCCACTTCCAAATTTCACTTCTAAATTCGAATTTCAAATTCCACTTCCAAATTCCACTTCCAAATTCCCCTCCCAAATTCCAGTTCTGAATTCCAATTCTAAATTTCACTTCCAAATTCCAGGTTCGAAATCCCAATTTTAAATTCCACTTCCAAATTCCATTTCCACATTCCAGTTCTAAAGTCCACTTCCAAATTCCACTTACATATTCCAGTTCTAAATTCCAATTCCAAATTCCAATTCGAAATTCCAATTCAAAATTCCACTTGAAAATTTTACTTCCACATTCCAATTCGAAATTCCACTTCCATATTCCAATTCCAAATTCTGAGTCCAAAATACACTTCCAAATTCCAGTTCCAAATTCCCCTCCCAAATTCCAGTACTGAATTCCTCTTATAAATTTCACTTCCAAATTCCAGGTTCGAAATCCCAATTTTAAATTCCACTTCCATATTCCAGTTTTAAATTCCACTTCCAAATTCCACTTCCATATTCCAGTTCTAAATTCCAATTCCAAATTCCAATTCGAAATTCCAATTCAAAATTCCACTTCTAAATTCCACTTCCACATTCCAATTCGAAATTCCACTTCCAAATTCCACTTCCATATTCTAGTTCTAAATTCCAATTCCAAATTCTGATTCCAAAATTCACTTCCAAATTCCAATTCCAAATGCTGCTTCCAAATTCCACTTCTAAATTCCACTTCCAAATTCCACTTCCAAATTCCAATTTGACATTCCACTTCCAAATTCTACTTCCAAATTCAAGTACAAAATTCCCATTCCAAATTCCACTTCTAAATTCGAGTCTGAAATTCCACTTCCAAACTGCACTTCCAAATTCCTGTTCCAAATTCCAGTTCCAAATTGCAGGTCCAAATTCCACTTCTAAATTCCAATTTTAAATTTCACTTGCAAATTCCAGTTCCAAATTCCAATTCCAAATTCCACTTCTAAATTCGAGCTTCAAATTTCACTTCCAAAATCCAGTTCCAAATTAAAGTTCCAAATTCCTCTGACAAATTCCAGTTCTGCATTCCAATTCTAAATTTCACATCCAAATTCCAATTCCAAATTCCACTTCCAAATTCCAGTTCCAAATTCCATGTGCAAATTCCAGTTCTAAATTCGAATTCGAAATTTTACTTCCAAATTCCAGTTCCAACCGGCAATTACCAAATGCAATTCTAAAATCCACTTCCACAGTCCCGATCCTAATTCCCCTTCTGATTTCCTTTTCCACTTTCTGATACTATAATTCTCTTCCGCATGTCACACTTCAATTGCATCATGAAATTATGATTCCAGATTCAAATTACAACATATTGATAAAAGTCTCCTTTCTAAGAACCCTTTTAAATTTGTCTTCAAATAACACTTCCAAATTCAATTTCCAATTTTCAATTCTAAATTCCAATTCCAAATTCCACTTCCAAATTCCAATTCCAAATTCCACTTCCAAATTCCACTTCCAAATTTCACTTCTAAATTCTAATTTCAAATTCCACTTCCAAATTCCACTTCCAAATTCCCCTCCCAAATTCCAGTTCTGAATTCCAATTCTAAATTTCACTTCCAAATTCCAGGTTCGAAATCCCAATTTTAAATTCCACTTCCAAATTCCACTTCCACATTCCAGTTCTGAAGTCCACTTCCAAATTCCACTTACATATTCCAGTTCTAAATTCCAATTCCAAATTCCAATTCGAAATTCCAATTCAAAATTCCACTTCCAAATTCCACTTCCACATTCCAATTCGAAAATTCCACTTCCATATTCCAATTCCAAATTCTGAGTCCAAAATACACTTCCAAATTCCAGTTCCAAATTCCCCTCCCAAATTCCAGTTCTGAATTCCACTTATAAATTTCACTTCCAAATTCCAGGTTCGAAATCCCAATTTTAAATTCCACTTCCATATTCCAGTTCTAAATTCCACTTCCAAATTCCACTTCCATATTCCAGTTCTAAATTCCAATTCCAAATTCCAATTCGAAATTCCAATTCAAAATTCCACTTCTAAATTCCACTTCCACATTCCAATTCGAAATTCCACTTCCAAATTCCACTTCCATATTCCAATTCCAAATTCTGAGTCCAAAATACACTTCCAAATTCCAATTCCAAATTCTGCTTCCAAATTCCAGTTCCGAATTCCGTTTTGAAATTCCACTTCTAAATTCCAATTCTCAATTTCACTTCCAAATTTCAGTATCAAATTCAAATTCTAAATTCCAATTCCAAAATACAATTCCAAGCTCCAATTACCAAATGCTTTTCGGAAATACAAGTATACAATCCCATTGCCAATTCCCCTTGTGATTTCCTTTTCCAATTTCTGATACTATAATTCTCTTCCACATGTCCCACTTCAAGTGCATCCTGAAATTTTGATTCCAGATTCACATTGCCCCTTTTTAATAACATTCTGCTTTCTAAATACCCTTGTAAATTTGTGTTTCAAATTCTAATTCCAAATTCCACCTGAAAATTCCACTTTAAATTCCCTTTCTTAATTCCACTTCCAAATTCAGGTAACAAATTACAATCCTAAATTCCACTTCCAAATTCCACTTCCATATTCCAGTTCTAAATTCCAATTCTAAATTTCACTTCCAAATTCCAGTTCCAACCGCCAATTAACAAATGAAATTCGAAAATCCACTTCCACCTTCCCCATCCTACTTCCCCGTCTGATTCCCATTTCCAAATTCTGATACTCTAATTCTCTTCCACATGTCGCACTTCAATTGTATCCTGAAATTATGATTCCAGATTTAATTTTCTCATTTTGAATAAAATTCTTCTTTCTAAGTACTCTTGTAAATTTATGTTTCAAATTCCAATTCCAAATTTCACTTCCAAATTCCTGTTCCAAATTCCAATGGTAAATTCCAATTGCAAACTCCACTTCCAAATTCCACTCCTAAAGTCAAATTCCCAATACTGCTTCAAAAATCCACTTCCAAATTCCCATTCCACATTCGAGTTCCAACCTCCAATTACCATGTGCCATTCAAAAATTCACTTACACTCCCCTTCCCAATTCCCCATCTGCTTTCCTATTCCAGTTTCTGATACTAGAATTCTCTTCCACATGTCGCATTTCAATTGCATACTAAAATGATGATTCCACATTCCAATTACAACTTATTAATAAAGTCTGCTTTCTAAGTACCCTTTAAAATTTGTGTTTCCAATTCCAATTCCAAATTCATTTTCCAAATTCCACTTCAAAATGGCAGTTCTAAATTCCACTTCCAAATTCCACTCCCAAATTCCAATTCTGAATTCCAATTCTAAATTTCACTTCCAAATTTCACGTTCGAAATTCCAATTTTAAATTACACTTTCAAATTCCACTTTCATATTCCAGTTCTAAATACCAATTCCAAATTCCAATTCGAAATTCCACTTCCAAATTCCACTTCCATATTCTAGTTCTAAATTCCAATTCCAAATTCTGATTCCAAAATTCACTTCCAAATTCCAATTCCAAATGCTGCTTCCAAATTCCACTTCTAAATTCCACTTCCAAATTCCAATTTTACATTCCACTTCCAAATTCTACTTCCAAATTCAAGTACAAAATTCCAATTCCAAATTCCACTTCTAAATTCGAGTCTGAAATTCCACTTCCAAACTCCACTTCCAAATTCCTGTTCCAAATTCCAGTTCCAAATTGCAGGTCCAAATTCCACTTCTAAATTCCAATTTTAAATTTCACTTGCAAATTCCAGTTCCAAATTCCAATTCCAAATTCCACTTCTAAATTCGAGCTTCAAATTTCACTTCCAAAATCCAGTTCCAAATTAAAGTTCCAAATTCCTCTGACAAATTCCAGTTCTGCATTCCAATTCTAAATTTCACATCCAAATTCCAATTCCAAATTCCACTTCCAAATTCCAGTTCCAAATTCCATGTGCAAATTCCAGTTCTAAATTCGAATTCGAAATTTTACTTCCAAATTCCAGTTCCAACCGGCAATTACCAAATGCAATTCTAAAATCCACTTCCACAGTCCCGATCCTAATTCCCCTTCTGATTTCCTTTTCCACTTTCTGATACTATAATTCTCTTCCGCATGTCACACTTCAATTGCATCATGAAATTATGATTCCAGATTCAAATTACAACATATTGATAAAAGTCTCCTTTCTAAGAACCCTTTTAAATTTGTCTTCAAATAACACTTCCAAATTCAATTTCCAATTTTCAATTCTAAATTCCAATTCCAAATTCCACTTCCAAATTCCAATTCCAAATTCCACTTCCAAATTCCACTTCCAAATTTCACTTCTAAATTCGAATTTCAAATTCCACTTCCAAATTCCACTTCCAAATTCCCCTCCCAAATTCCAGTTCTGAATTCCAATTCTAAATTTCACTTCCAAATTCCAGGTTCGAAATCCCAATTTTAAATTCCACTTCCAAATTCCACTTCCACATTCCAGTTCTGAAGTCCACTTCCAAATTCCACTTACATATTCCAGTTCTAAATTCCAATTCCAAATTCCAATTCGAAATTCCAATTCAAAATTCCACTTCCAAATTCCACTTCCACATTCCAATTCGAAAATTCCACTTCCATATTCCAATTCCACATTCTGAGTCCAAAATACACTTCCAAATTCCAGTTCCAAATTCCCCTCCCAAATTCCAGTTCTGAATTCCACTTATAAATTTCACTTTCAAATTCCAGGTTCGAAATCCCAATTTTAAATTCCACTTCCATATTCCAGTTCTAAATTCCACTTCCAAATTCCACTTCCATATTCCAGTTCTAAATTCCAATTCCAAATTCCAATTCGAAATTCCAATTCAAAATTCCACTTCTAAATTCCACTTCCACATTCCAATTCGAAATTCCACTTTCAAATTCCACTTCCATATTCCAATTCCAAATTCTGAGTCCAAAATACACTTCCAAATTCCAATTCCAAATTCTGCTTCCAAATTCCAGTTCCGAATTCCGTTTTGAAATTCCACTTCTAAATTCCAATTCTCAATTTCACTTCCAAATTTCAGTATCAAATTCAAATTCTAAATTCCAATTCCAAAATACAATTCCAAGCTCCAATTACCAAATGCTTTTCGGAAATACAAGTATACAATCCCATTGCCAATTCCCCTTGTGATTTCCTTTTCCAATTTCTGATACTATAATTCTCTTCCACATGTCCCACTTCAAGTGCATCCTGAAATTTTGATTCCAGATTCACATTGCCCCTTTTTAATAACATTCTGCTTTCTAAATACCCTTGTAAATTTGTGTTTCAAATTCTAATTCCAAATTCCACCTGAAAATTCCACTTTAAATTCCCTTTCTTAATTCCACTTCCAAATTCAGGTAACAAATTACAATCCTAAATTCCACTTCCAAATTCCACTTCCATATTCCAGTTCTAAATTCCAATTCTAAATTTCACTTCCAAATTCCAGTTCCAACCGCCAATTAACAAATGAAATTCGAAAATCCACTTCCACCGTCCCCATCCTACTTCCCCGTCTGATTCCCATTTCCAAATTCTGATACTCTAATTCTCTTCCACATGTCGCACTTCAATTGTATCCTGAAATTATGATTCCAGATTTAATTTTCTCATTTTGAATAAAATTCTTCTTTCTAAGTACTCTTGTAAATTTATGTTTCAAATTCCAATTCCAAATTTCACTTCGAAATTCCTGTTCCAAATTCCAATGGTAAATTCCAATTGCAAACTCCACTTCCAAATTCCACTCCTAAAGTCAAATTCCCAATTCTGCTTCAAAAATCCACTTCCAAATTCCCATTCCACATTCGAGTTCCAACCTCCAATTACCATGTGCAATTCAAAAATTCACTTACACTCCCCTTCCCAATTCCCCATCTGCTTTCCTATTCCAGTTTCTGATACTAGAATTCTCTTCCACATGTCGCATTTCAATTGCATACTGAAATGATGATTCCATTTTCCAATTACAACTTATTAATAAAGTCTGCTTTCTAAGTACCCTTTAAAATTTGTGTTTCAAATTCCAATTCCAAATTCATTTTCCAAATTCCACTTCCAAATGGCAGTTCTAAATTCCACTTCCAAATTCCACTCCCAAATTCCAATTCTGAATTCCAATTCTAAATTTCACTTCCAAATTTCACGTTCGAAATTCCAATTTTAAATTACACTTTCAAATTCCACTTTCATATTCCAGTTCTAAATACCAATTCCAAATTCCAATTCGAAATTCCACTTCCAAATTCCACTTCCATATTCTAGTTCTAAATTCCAATTCCAAATTCTGATTCCAAAATTCACTTCCAAATTCCAATTCCAAATGCTGCTTCCAAATTCCACTTCTAAATTCCACTTCCAAATTCCACTTCCAAATTCCAATTTTACATTCCACTTCCAAATTCTACTTCCAAATTCAAGTACAAAATTCCAATTCCAAATTCCACTTCTAAATTCGAGTCTGAAATTCCACTTCCAAACTCCACTTCCAAATTCCTGTTCCAAATTCCAGTTCCAAATTGCAAGTCCAAATTCCACTTCTAAATTCCAATTTTAAATTTCACTTGCAAATTCCAGTTCCAAATTCCAATTCCAAATTCCACTTCTAAATTCGAGCTTCAAATTTCACTTCCAAAATCCAGTTCCAAATTAAAGTTCCAAATTCCTCTGACAAATTCCAGTTCTGTATTCCAATTCTAAATTTCACATCCAAATTCCAATTCCAAATTCCACTTCCAAATTCCAGTTCTAAAGTTCACTTCCAAATTCCACTTCCATATTCCAATTCTAAATTCCAATTCCAAATTCCAATTCGAAATTCCAATTCAAAATTCCACTTCCAAATTCCACTTCCACATTCCAATTCGAAAATTCCACTTCCATATTCCAATTCCAAATTCTGAGTCCAAAATCCACTTCCAAATTCCAGTTCCAAATTCCCCTCCCAAATTCCAGTTCTGAATTCCACTTATAAATTTCACTTCCAAATTTCAGGTTCGAAATCCCAATTTTAAATTCCACTTCCATATTCCAGTTCTAAATTCCACTTCCAAATTCCACTTCCATATTCCAGTTCTAAATTCCAATTCCAAATTCCAATTCGAAATTCCAATTCAAAATTCCACTTCCAAATTCCACTTCCACATTCCAATTCGAAAATTCCACTTCCATATTCCAATTCCAAATTCTGAGTCCAAAATACACTTCCAAATTCCAGTTCCAAATTCCCCTCCCAAATTCCAGTTCTGAATTCCACTTATAAATTTCACTTCCAAATTCCAGGTTCGAAATCCCAATTTTAAATTCCACTTCCATATTCCAGTTCTAAATTCCACTTCCAAATTCCACTTCCATATTCCAGTTCTAAATTCCAATTCCAAATTCCAATTCGAAATTCCAATTCAAAATTCCACTTCTAAATTCCACTTCCACATTCCAATTCGAAATTCCACTTCCAAATTCCACTTCCATATTCCAATTCCAAATTCTGAGTCCAAAATACACTTCCAAATTCCGATTCCAAATTCTGCTTACAAATTCCAGTTCCGAATTCCGTTTTGAAATTCCACTTCTAAATTCCAATTCTCAATTGCACTTCCAAATTTCAGTATCAAATTCAAATTCTAAATTCCAATTCCAAAATACAGTTCCAAGCTCCAATTACCAAATAATTTTCGGAAATACACGTCCACAATCCCATTGCCAATTCCCCTTCTGATTTCCTTTTTCAATATCGGATACTATAATTCTCTTCCACATGTCCCACTTCAAGTGCATCCTGAAATTTTGATTCCAGATTCACATTGCCCCTTTTTAATAACATTCTGCTCTCTAAGTACCCTTGTAAATTTGTGTTTCAAATTCTAATTCCAAATTCCACCTGAAAATTCCACTTTAAATTCCCTTTCTTAATTCCACTTCCAAATTCAGGTAACAAATTACAATCCTAAATTCCACTTCCAAATTCCACTTCCATATTCCAGTTCTAAATTCCAATTCTAAATTTCACTTCCAAATTCCAGTTCCAACCGCCAATTAACAAATGAAATTCGAAAATCCACTTCCACCGTCCCCATCCTACTTCCCCGTCTGATTCCCATTTCCAAATTCTGATACTCTAATTCTCTTCCACATGTCGCACTTCAATTGTATCCTGAAATTATGATTTCAGATTTAATTTTCTCATTTTGAATAAAATTCTTCTTTCTAAGTACTCTTGTAAATTTATGTTTCAAATTCCAATTCCAAATTTCACTTCCAAATTCCTGTTCCAAATTCCAATGGTAAATTCCAATTGCAAACTCCACTTCCAAATTCCACTCCTAAAGTCAAATTCCCAATTCTGCTTCAAAAATCCACTTCCAAATTCCCATTCCACACTCGAGTTCCAACCTCCAATTACCATGTGCAATTCAAAAATTCACTTACACTCCCCTTCCCAATTCCCCATCTGCTTTCCTATTCCACTTTCTGATACTAGAATTCTCTTCCACATGTCGCATTTCAATTGCATACTGAAATGATGATTCCACATTCCAATTACAACTTATTAATAAAGTCTGCTTTCTAAGTACCCTTTAAAATTTGTGTTTCAAATTCCAATTCCAAATTCATTTTCCAAATTCCACTTCCAAATGGCAGTTCTAAATTCCACTTCCAAATTCCACTCCCAAATTCCAATTCTGAATTCCAATTCTAAATTTCACTTCCAAATTTCACGTTCGAAATTCCAATTTTAAATTACACTTTCAAATTCCACTTTCATATTCCAGTTCTAAATACCAATTCCAAATTCCAATTCGAAATTCCACTTCCAAATTCCACTTCCATATTCTAGTTCTAAATTCCAATTCCAAATTCTGATTCCAAAATTCACTTCCAAATTCCAATTCCAAATGCTGCTTCCAAATTCCACTTCTAAATTCCACTTCCAAATTCCAGTTCCAAATTCCAATTTTACATTCCACTTCCAAATTCTACTTCCAAATTCAAGAACAAAATTCCAATTCGAAATTCCACTTCTAAATTCGAGTCTGAAATTCCACTTCCAAACTCCACTTCCAAATTCCTGTTCCAAATTCCAGTTCCAAATTGCAGGTCCAAATTCCACTTCTAAATTCCAATTTTAAATTTCACTTGCAAATTCCAGTTCCAAATTCCAATTCCAAATTCCACTTCTAAATTCGAGCTTCAAATTTCACTTCCAAAATCCAGTTCCAAATTAAAGTTCCAAATTCCTCTGACAAATTCCAGTTCTGCATTCCACTTCTAAATTTCACATCCAAATTCCAATTCCAAATTCCACTTCCAAATTCCAGTTCTAAAGTCCACTTCCAAATTCCACCTCCATATTCCAATTCGAAATTCCAATTCCAAATTCCAATTCGAAATTCCAATTCAAAATTCCACTTCCAAATTCCACTTCCACATTCCAATTCGAAAATTCCACTTCCATATTCCAATTCCAAATTCTGAGTCCAAAATACACTTCCAAATTACAGTTCCAAATTCCCCTCCCAAATTCCAGTTCTGAATTCCACTTATAAATTTCACTTCCAAATTCCAGGTTCGAAATCCCAATTTTAAATTCCACTTCCATATTCCAGTTCTAAATTCCACTTCCAAATTCCACTTCCATATTCCAGTTCTAAATTCCAATTCCAAATTCCAATTCAAAATTCCAATTCAAAATTCCACTTCTAAATTCCACTTCCACATTCCAATTCGAAATTCCACTTCCAAATTCCACTTCCATATTCCAATTCCAAATTCTGAGTCCAAAATACACTTCCAAATTCCGATTCCAAATTCTGCTTACAAATTCCAGTTCCGAATTCCGTTTTGAAATTCCACTTCTAAATTCCAATTCTCAATTGCACTTCCAAATTTCAGTATCAAATTCAAATTCTAAATTCCAATTCCAAAATACAGTTCCAAGCTCCAATTACCAAATAATTTTCGGAAATACACGTCCACAATCCCATTGCCAATTCCCCTTCTGATTTCCTTTTTCAATATCGGATACTATAATTCTCTTCCACATGTCCCACTTCAAGTGCATCCTGAAATTTTGATTCCAGATTCACATTGCCCCTTTTTAATAACATTCTGCTCTCTAAGTACCCTTGTAAATTTGTGTTTCAAATTCTAATTCCAAATTCCACCTGAAAATTCCACTTTAAATTCCCTTTCTTAATTCCACTTCCAAATTCAGGTAACAAATTACAATCCTAAATTCCACTTCCAAATTCCACTTCCATATTCCAGTTCTAAATTCCAATTCTAAATTTCACTTCCAAATTCCAGTTCCAACCGCCAATTAACAAATGAAATTCGAAAATCCACTTCCACCGTCCCCATCCTACTTCCCCGTCTGATTCCCATTTCCAAATTCTGATACTCTAATTCTCTTCCACATGTCGCACTTCAATTGTATCCTGAAATTATGATTCCAGATTTAATTTTCTCATTTTGAATAAAATTCTTCTTTCTAAGTACTCTTGTAAATTTATGTTTCAAATTCCAATTCCAAATTTCACTTCCAAATTCCTGTTCCAAATTCCAATGGTAAATTCCAATTGCAAACTCCACTTCCAAATTCCACTCCTAAAGTCAAATTCCCAATTCTGCTTCAAAAATCCACTTCCAAATTCCCATTCCACATTCGAGTTCCAACCTCCAATTACCATGTGCAATTCAAAAATTCACTTACACTCCCCTTCCCAATTCCCCATCTGCTTTCCTATTCCACTTTCTGATACTAGAATTCTCTTCCACATGTCGCATTTCAATTGCATACTGAAATGATGATTCCACATTCCAATTACAACTTATTAATAAAGTCTGCTTTCTAAGTACCCTTTAAAATTTGTGTTTCAAATTCCAATTCCAAATTCATTTTCCAAATTCCACTTCCAAATGGCAGTTCTAAATTCCACTTCCAAATTCCACTCCCAAATTCCAATTCTGAATTCCAATTCTAAATTTCACTTCCAAATTTCACGTTCGAAATTCCAATTTTAAATTACACTTTCAAATTCCACTTTCATATTCCAGTTCTAAATACCAATTCCAAATTCCAATTCGAAATTCCACTTCCAAATTCCACTTCCATATTCTAGTTCTAAATTCCAATTCCAAATTCTGATTCCAAAATTCACTTCCAAATTCCAATTCCAAATGCTGCTTCCAAATTCCACTTCTAAATTCCACTTCCAAATTCCACTTCCAAATTCCAATTTTACATTCCACTTCCAAATTCTACTTCCAAATTCAAGTACAAAATTCCCATTCCAAATTCCACTTCTAAATTCGAGTCTGAAATTCCACTTCCAAACTCCACTTCCAAATTCCTGTTCCAAATTCCAGTTCCAAATTGCAGGTCCAAATTCCACTTCTAAATTCCAATTTTAAATTTCACTTGCAAATTCCAGTTCCAAATTCCAATTCCAAATTCCACTTCTAAATTCGAGCTTCAAATTTCACTTCCAAAATCCAGTTCCAAATTAAAGTTCCAAATTCCTCTGACAAATTCCAGTTCTGCATTCCAATTCTAAATTTCACATCCAAATTCCAATTCCAAATTCCACTTCCAAATTCCAGTTCTAAAGTCCACTTCCAAATTCCACTTCCATATTCCAATTCTAAATTCCAATTCCAAATTCCAATTCGAAATTCCAATTCAAAATTCCACTTCCAAATTCAACTTCCACATTCCAATTCGAAAATTCCACTTCCATATTCCAATTCCAAATTCTGAGTCCAAAACACACTTCCAAATTACAGTTCCAAATTCCCCTCCCAAATTCCAGTTCTGAATTCCACTTATAAATTTCACTTCCAAATTCCAGGTTCGAAATCCCAATTTTAAATTCCACTTCCATATTCCAGTTCTAAATTCCACTTCCAAATTCCACTTCCATATTCCAGTTCTAAATTCCAATTCCAAATTCCAATTCGAAATTCCAATTCAAAATTCCACTTCTAAATTCCACTTCCACATTCCAATTCGAAATTCCACTTCCAAATTCCACTTCCATATTCCAATTCCAAATTCTGAGTCCAAAATACACTTCCAAATTCCGATTCCAAATTCTGCTTACAAATTCCAGTTCCGAATTCCGTTTTGAAATTCCACTTCTAAATTCCAATTCTCAATTGCACTTCCAAATTTCAGTATCAAATTCAAATTCTAAATTCCAATTCCAAAATACAGTTCCAAGCTCCAATTACCAAATAATTTTCGGAAATACACGTCCACAATCCCATTACCAATTCCCCTTCTGATTTCCTTTTTCAATATCGGATACTGTAATTCTCTTCCACATGTCCCACTTCAAGTGCATCCTGAAATTTTGATTCCAGATTCACATTGCCCCTTTTTAATAACATTCTGCTCTCTAAGTACCCTTGTAAATTTGTGTTTCAAATTCTAATTCCAAATTCCACCTGAAAATTCCACTTTAAATTCCCTTTCTTAATTCCACTTCCAAATTCAGGTAACAAATTACAATCCTAAATTCCACTTCCAAATTCCACTTCCATATTCCAGTTCTAAATTCCAATTCTAAATTTCACTTCCAAATTCCAGTTCCAACCGCCAATTAACAAATGAAATTCGAAAATCCACTTCCACCGTCCCCATCCTACTTCCCCGTCTGATTCCCATTTCCAAATTCTGATACTCTAATTCTCTTCCACATGTCGCACTTCAATTGTATCCTGAAATTATGATTCCAGATTTAATTTTCTCATTTTGAATAAAATTCTTCTTTCTAAGTACTCTTGTAAATTTATGTTTCAAATTCCAATTCCAAATTTCACTTCCAAATTCCTGTTCCAAATTCCAATGGTAAATTCCAATTGCAAACTCCACTTCCAAATTCCACTCCTAAAGTCAAATTCCCAATTCTGCTTCAAAAATCCACTTCCAAATTCCCATTCCACATTTGAGTTCCAACCTCCAATTACCATGTGCAATTCAAAAATTCACTTACACTCCCCTTCCCAATTCCCCATCTGCTTTCCTATTCCAGTTTCTGATACTAGAATTCTCTTCCACATGTCACATTTCAATTGCATACTGAAATGATGATTCCACATTCCAATTACAACTTATTAATAAAGTCTGCTTTCTAAGTACCCTTTAAAATTTGTGTTTCAAATTCCAATTCCAAATTCATTTTCCAAATTCCACTTCCAAATGGCAGTTCTAAATTCCACTTCCAAATTCCACTCCCAAATTCCAATTCTGAATTCCAATTCTAAATTTCACTTCCAAATTTCACGTTCGAAATTCCAATTTCAAATTACACTTTCAAATTCCACTTTCATATTCCAGTTCTAAATACCAATTCCAAATTCCAATTCGAAATTCCACTTCCAAATTCCACTTCCATATTCTAGTTCTAAATTCCAATTCCAAATTCTGATTCCAAAATTCACTTCCAAATTTCAATTCCAAATGCTGCTTCCAAATTCCACTTCTAAATTCCACTTCCAAATTCCACTTCCAAATTCCAATTTTACATTCCACTTCCAAATTCAAGTACAAAATTCCAATTCCAAATTCCACTTCTAAATTCGAGTCTGAAATTCCACTTCCAAACTCCACTTCCAAATTCCTGTTCCAAATTCCAGTTCCAAATTGCAGGTCCAAATTCCACTTCTAAATTCCAATTTTAAATTTCACTTGCAACTTCCAGTTCCAAATTCCAATTCCAAATTCCACTTCTAAATTCGAGCTTCAAATTTCACTTCCAAAATCCAGTTCCAAATTAAAGTTCCAAATTCCTCTGACAAATTCCAGTTCTGCATTCCACTTCTAAATTTCACATCCAAATTCCAATTCCAAATTCCACTTCCAAATTCCAGTTCTAAAGTCCACTTCCAAATTCCACCTCCATATTCCAATTCGAAATTCCAATTCCAAATTCCAATTCGAAATTCCAATTCAAAATTCCACTTCCAAATTCCACTTCCACATTCCAATTCGAAAATTCCACTTCCATATTCCAATTCCAAATTCTGAGTCCAAAATACACTTCCAAATTCCAGTTCCAAATTCCCCTCCCAAATTCCAGTTCTGAATTCCACTTATAAATTTCACTTCCAAATTTCAGGTTCGAAATCCCAATTTTAAATTCCACTTCCATATTCCAGTTCTAAATTCCACTTCCAAATTCCACTTCCATATTCCAGTTCTAAATTCCAATTCCAAATTCCAATTCGAAATTCCAATTCAAAATTCCACTTCTAAATTCCACTTCCACATTCCAATTCGAAATTCCACTTCCAAATTCCACTTCCATATTCCAATTCCAAATTCTGAGTCCAAAATACACTTCCAAATTCCGATTCCAAATTCTGCTTACAAATTCCAGTTCCGAATTCCGTTTTGAAATTCCACTTCTAAATTCCAATTCTCAATTGCACTTCCAAATTTCAGTATCAAATTCAAATTCTAAATTCCAATTCCAAAATACAGTTCCAAGCTCCAATTACCAAATAATTTTCGGAAATACACGTCCACAATCCCATTGCCAATTCCCCTTCTGATTTCCTTTTTCAATATCGGATACTATAATTCTCTTCCACATGTCCCACTTCAAGTGCATCCTGAAATTTTGATTCCAGATTCACATTGCCCCTTTTTAATAACATTCTGCTCTCTAAGTACCCTTGTAAATTTGTGTTTCAAATTCTAATTCCAAATTCCACCTGAAAATTCCACTTTAAATTCCCTTTCTTAATTCCACTTCCAAATTCAGGTAACAAATTACAATCCTAAATTCCACTTCCAAATTCCACTTCCATATTCCAGTTCTAAATTCCAATTCTAAATTTCACTTCCAAATTCCAGTTCCAACCGCCAATTAACAAATGAAATTCGAAAATCCACTTCCACCGTCCCCATCCTACTTCCCCGTCTGATTCCCATTTCCAAATTCTGATACTCTAATTCTCTTCCACATGTCGCACTTCAATTGTATCCTGAAATTATGATTCCAGATTTAATTTTCTCATTTTGAATAAAATTCTTCTTTCTAAGTACTCTTGTAAATTTATGTTTCAAATTCCAATTCCAAATTTCACTTCCAAATTCCTGTTCCAAATTCCAATGGTAAATTCCAATTGCAAACTCCACTTCCAAATTCCACTCCTAAAGTCAAATTCCCAATTCTGCTTCAAAAATCCACTTCCAAATTCCCATTCCACACTCGAGTTCCAACCTCCAATTACCATGTGCAATTCAAAAATTCACTTACACTCCCCTTCCCAATTCCCCATCTGCTTTCCTATTCCACTTTCTGATACTAGAATTCTCTTCCACATGTCGCATTTCAATTGCATACTGAAATGATGATTCCACATTCCAATTACAACTTATTAATAAAGTCTGCTTTCTAAGTACCCTTTAAAATTTGTGTTTCAAATTCCAATTCCAAATTCATTTTCCAAATTCCACTTCCAAATGGCAGTTCTAAATTCCACTTCCAAATTCCACTCCCAAATTCCAATTCTGAATTCCAATTCTAAATTTCACTTCCAAATTTCACGTTCGAAATTCCAATTTCAAATTACACTTTCAAATTCCACTTTCATATTCCAGTTCTAAATACCAATTCCAAATTCCAATTCGAAATTCCACTTCCAAATTCCACTTCCATATTCTAGTTCTAAATTCCAATTCCAAATTCTGATTCCAAAATTCACTTCCAAATTTCAATTCCAAATGCTGCTTCCAAATTCCACTTCTAAATTCCACTTCCAAATTCCACTTCCAAATTCCAATTTTACATTCCACTTCCAAATTCAAGTACAAAATTCCAATTCCAAATTCCACTTCTAAATTCGAGTCTGAAATTCCACTTCCAAACTCCACTTCCAAATTCCTGTTCCAAATTCCAGTTCCAAATTGCAGGTCCAAATTCCACTTCTAAATTCCAATTTTAAATTTCACTTGCAACTTCCAGTTCCAAATTCCAATTCCAAATTCCACTTCTAAATTCGAGCTTCAAATTTCACTTCCAAAATCCAGTTCCAAATTAAAGTTCCAAATTCCTCTGACAAATTCCAGTTCTGCATTCCACTTCTAAATTTCACATCCAAATTCCAATTCCAAATTCCACTTCCAAATTCCAGTTCTAAAGTCCACTTCCAAATTCCACCTCCATATTCCAATTCGAAATTCCAATTCCAAATTCCAATTCGAAATTCCAATTCAAAATTCCACTTCCAAATTCCACTTCCACATTCCAATTCGAAAATTCCACTTCCATATTCCAATTCCAAATTCTGAGTCCAAAATACACTTCCAAATTCCAGTTCCAAATTCCCCTCCCAAATTCCAGTTCTGAATTCCACTTATAAATTTCACTTCCAAATTTCAGGTTCGAAATCCCAATTTTAAATTCCACTTCCATATTCCAGTTCTAAATTCCACTTCCAAATTCCACTTCCATATTCCAGTTCTAAATTCCAATTCCAAATTCCAATTCGAAATTCCAATTCAAAATTCCACTTCTAAATTCCACTTCCACATTCCAATTCGAAATTCCACTTCCAAATTCCACTTCCATATTCCAATTCCAAATTCTGAGTCCAAAATACACTTCCAAATTCCGATTCCAAATTCTGCTTACAAATTCCAGTTCCGAATTCCGTTTTGAAATTCCACTTCTAAATTCCAATTCTCAATTGCACTTCCAAATTTCAGTATCAAATTCAAATTCTAAATTCCAATTCCAAAATACAGTTCCAAGCTCCAATTACCAAATAATTTTCGGAAATACACGTCCACAATCCCATTGCCAATTCCCCTTCTGATTTCCTTTTTCAATATCGGATACTATAATTCTCTTCCACATGTCCCACTTCAAGTGCATCCTGAAATTTTGATTCCAGATTCACATTGCCCCTTTTTAATAACATTCTGCTCTCTAAGTACCCTTGTAAATTTGTGTTTCAAATTCTAATTCCAAATTCCACCTGAAAATTCCACTTTAAATTCCCTTTCTTAATTCCACTTCCAAATTCAGGTAACAAATTACAATCCTAAATTCCACTTCCAAATTCCACTTCCATATTCCAGTTCTAAATTCCAATTCTAAATTTCACTTCCAAATTCCAGTTCCAACCGCCAATTAACAAATGAAATTCGAAAATCCACTTCCACCGTCCCCATCCTACTTCCCCGTCTGATTCCCATTTCCAAATTCTGATACTCTAATTCTCTTCCACATGTCGCACTTCAATTGTATCCTGAAATTATGATTCCAGATTTAATTTTCTCATTTTGAATAAAATTCTTCTTTCTAAGTACTCTTGTAAATTTATGTTTCAAATTCCAATTCCAAATTTCACTTCCAAATTCCTGTTCCAAATTCCAATGGTAAATTCCAATTGCAAACTCCACTTCCAAATTCCACTCCTAAAGTCAAATTCCCAATTCTGCTTCAAAAATCCACTTCCAAATTCCCATTCCACACTCGAGTTCCAACCTCCAATTACCATGTGCAATTCAAAAATTCACTTACACTCCCCTTCCCAATTCCCCATCTGCTTTCCTATTCCACTTTCTGATACTAGAATTCTCTTCCACATGTCGCATTTCAATTGCATACTGAAATGATGATTCCACATTCCAATTACAACTTATTAATAAAGTCTGCTTTCTAAGTACCCTTTAAAATTTGTGTTTCAAATTCCAATTCCAAATTCATTTTCCAAATTCCACTTCCAAATGGCAGTTCTAAATTCCACTTCCAAATTCCACTCCCAAATTCCAATTCTGAATTCCAATTCTAAATTTCACTTCCAAATTTCACGTTCGAAATTCCAATTTCAAATTACACTTTCAAATTCCACTTTCATATTCCAGTTCTAAATACCAATTCCAAATTCCAATTCGAAATTCCACTTCCAAATTCCACTTCCATATTCTAGTTCTAAATTCCAATTCCAAATTCTGATTCCAAAATTCACTTCCAAATTTCAATTCCAAATGCTGCTTCCAAATTCCACTTCTAAATTCCACTTCCAAATTCCACTTCCAAATTCCAATTTTACATTCCACTTCCAAATTCAAGTACAAAATTCCAATTCCAAATTCCACTTCTAAATTCGAGTCTGAAATTCCACTTCCAAACTCCACTTCCAAATTCCTGTTCCAAATTCCAGTTCCAAATTGCAGGTCCAAATTCCACTTCTAAATTCCAATTTTAAATTTCACTTGCAACTTCCAGTTCCAAATTCCAATTCCAAATTCCACTTCTAAATTCGAGCTTCAAATTTCACTTCCAAAATCCAGTTCCAAATTAAAGTTCCAAATTCCTCTGACAAATTCCAGTTCTGCATTCCACTTCTAAATTTCACATCCAAATTCCAATTCCAAATTCCACTTCCAAATTCCAGTTCTAAAGTCCACTTCCAAATTCCACCTCCATATTCCAATTCGAAATTCCAATTCCAAATTCCAATTCGAAATTCCAATTCAAAATTCCACTTCCAAATTCCACTTCCACATTCCAATTCGAAAATTCCACTTCCATATTCCAATTCCAAATTCTGAGTCCAAAATACACTTCCAAATTCCAGTTCCAAATTCCCCTCCCAAATTCCAGTTCTGAATTCCACTTATAAATTTCACTTCCAAATTTCAGGTTCGAAATCCCAATTTTAAATTCCACTTCCATATTCCAGTTCTAAATTCCACTTCCAAATTCCACTTCCATATTCCAGTTCTAAATTCCAATTCCAAATTCCAATTCGAAATTCCAATTCAAAATTCCACTTCTAAATTCCACTTCCACATTCCAATTCGAAATTCCACTTCCAAATTCCACTTCCATATTCCAATTCCAAATTCTGAGTCCAAAATACACTTCCAAATTCCGATTCCAAATTCTGCTTACAAATTCCAGTTCCGAATTCCGTTTTGAAATTCCACTTCTAAATTCCAATTCTCAATTGCACTTCCAAATTTCAGTATCAAATTCAAATTCTAAATTCCAATTCCAAAATACAGTTCCAAGCTCCAATTACCAAATAATTTTCGGAAATACACGTCCACAATCCCATTGCCAATTCCCCTTCTGATTTCCTTTTTCAATATCGGATACTATAATTCTCTTCCACATGTCCCACTTCAAGTGCATCCTGAAATTTTGATTCCAGATTCACATTGCCCCTTTTTAATAACATTCTGCTCTCTAAGTACCCTTGTAAATTTGTGTTTCAAATTCTAATTCCAAATTCCACCTGAAAATTCCACTTTAAATTCCCTTTCTTAATTCCACTTCCAAATTCAGGTAACAAATTACAATCCTAAATTCCACTTCCAAATTCCACTTCCATATTCCAGTTCTAAATTCCAATTCTAAATTTCACTTCCAAATTCCAGTTCCAACCGCCAATTAACAAATGAAATTCGAAAATCCACTTCCACCGTCCCCATCCTACTTCCCCGTCTGATTCCCATTTCCAAATTCTGATACTCTAATTCTCTTCCACATGTCGCACTTCAATTGTATCCTGAAATTATGATTCCAGATTTAATTTTCTCATTTTGAATAAAATTCTTCTTTCTAAGTACTCTTGTAAATTTATGTTTCAAATTCCAATTCCAAATTTCACTTCCAAATTCCTGTTCCAAATTCCAATGGTAAATTCCAATTGCAAACTCCACTTCCAAATTCCACTCCTAAAGTCAAATTCCCAATTCTGCTTCAAAAATCCACTTCCAAATTCCCATTCCACACTCGAGTTCCAACCTCCAATTACCATGTGCAATTCAAAAATTCACTTACACTCCCCTTCCCAATTCCCCATCTGCTTTCCTATTCCACTTTCTGATACTAGAATTCTCTTCCACATGTCGCATTTCAATTGCATACTGAAATGATGATTCCACATTCCAATTACAACTTATTAATAAAGTCTGCTTTCTAAGTACCCTTTAAAATTTGTGTTTCAAATTCCAATTCCAAATTCATTTTCCAAATTCCACTTCCAAATGGCAGTTCTAAATTCCACTTCCAAATTCCACTCCCAAATTCCAATTCTGAATTCCAATTCTAAATTTCACTTCCAAATTTCACGTTCGAAATTCCAATTTCAAATTACACTTTCAAATTCCACTTTCATATTCCAGTTCTAAATACCAATTCCAAATTCCAATTCGAAATTCCACTTCCAAATTCCACTTCCATATTCTAGTTCTAAATTCCAATTCCAAATTCTGATTCCAAAATTCACTTCCAAATTTCAATTCCAAATGCTGCTTCCAAATTCCACTTCTAAATTCCACTTCCAAATTCCACTTCCAAATTCCAATTTTACATTCCACTTCCAAATTCAAGTACAAAATTCCAATTCCAAATTCCACTTCTAAATTCGAGTCTGAAATTCCACTTCCAAACTCCACTTCCAAATTCCTGTTCCAAATTCCAGTTCCAAATTGCAGGTCCAAATTCCACTTCTAAATTCCAATTTTAAATTTCACTTGCAACTTCCAGTTCCAAATTCCAATTCCAAATTCCACTTCTAAATTCGAGCTTCAAATTTCACTTCCAAAATCCAGTTCCAAATTAAAGTTCCAAATTCCTCTGACAAATTCCAGTTCTGCATTCCACTTCTAAATTTCACATCCAAATTCCAATTCCAAATTCCACTTCCAAATTCCAGTTCTAAAGTCCACTTCCAAATTCCACCTCCATATTCCAATTCGAAATTCCAATTCCAAATTCCAATTCGAAATTCCAATTCAAAATTCCACTTCCAAATTCCACTTCCACATTCCAATTCGAAAATTCCACTTCCATATTCCAATTCCAAATTCTGAGTCCAAAATACACTTCCAAATTCCAGTTCCAAATTCCCCTCCCAAATTCCAGTTCTGAATTCCACTTATAAATTTCACTTCCAAATTTCAGGTTCGAAATCCCAATTTTAAATTCCACTTCCATATTCCAGTTCTAAATTCCACTTCCAAATTCCACTTCCATATTCCAGTTCTAAATTCCAATTCCAAATTCCAATTCGAAATTCCAATTCAAAATTCCACTTCTAAATTCCACTTCCACATTCCAATTCGAAATTCCACTTCCAAATTCCACTTCCATATTCCAATTCCAAATTCTGAGTCCAAAATACACTTCCAAATTCCGATTCCAAATTCTGCTTACAAATTCCAGTTCCGAATTCCGTTTTGAAATTCCACTTCTAAATTCCAATTCTCAATTGCACTTCCAAATTTCAGTATCAAATTCAAATTCTAAATTCCAATTCCAAAATACAGTTCCAAGCTCCAATTACCAAATAATTTTCGGAAATACACGTCCACAATCCCATTGCCAATTCCCCTTCTGATTTCCTTTTTCAATATCGGATACTATAATTCTCTTCCACATGTCCCACTTCAAGTGCATCCTGAAATTTTGATTCCAGATTCACATTGCCCCTTTTTAATAACATTCTGCTCTCTAAGTACCCTTGTAAATTTGTGTTTCAAATTCTAATTCCAAATTCCACCTGAAAATTCCACTTTAAATTCCCTTTCTTAATTCCACTTCCAAATTCAGGTAACAAATTACAATCCTAAATTCCACTTCCAAATTCCACTTCCATATTCCAGTTCTAAATTCCAATTCTAAATTTCACTTCCAAATTCCAGTTCCAACCGCCAATTAACAAATGAAATTCGAAAATCCACTTCCACCGTCCCCATCCTACTTCCCCGTCTGATTCCCATTTCCAAATTCTGATACTCTAATTCTCTTCCACATGTCGCACTTCAATTGTATCCTGAAATTATGATTCCAGATTTAATTTTCTCATTTTGAATAAAATTCTTCTTTCTAAGTACTCTTGTAAATTTATGTTTCAAATTCCAATTCCAAATTTCACTTCCAAATTCCTGTTCCAAATTCCAATGGTAAATTCCAATTGCAAACTCCACTTCCAAATTCCACTCCTAAAGTCAAATTCCCAATTCTGCTTCAAAAATCCACTTCCAAATTCCCATTCCACACTCGAGTTCCAACCTCCAATTACCATGTGCAATTCAAAAATTCACTTACACTCCCCTTCCCAATTCCCCATCTGCTTTCCTATTCCACTTTCTGATACTAGAATTCTCTTCCACATGTCGCATTTCAATTGCATACTGAAATGATGATTCCACATTCCAATTACAACTTATTAATAAAGTCTGCTTTCTAAGTACCCTTTAAAATTTGTGTTTCAAATTCCAATTCCAAATTCATTTTCCAAATTCCACTTCCAAATGGCAGTTCTAAATTCCACTTCCAAATTCCACTCCCAAATTCCAATTCTGAATTCCAATTCTAAATTTCACTTCCAAATTTCACGTTCGAAATTCCAATTTCAAATTACACTTTCAAATTCCACTTTCATATTCCAGTTCTAAATACCAATTCCAAATTCCAATTCGAAATTCCACTTCCAAATTCCACTTCCATATTCTAGTTCTAAATTCCAATTCCAAATTCTGATTCCAAAATTCACTTCCAAATTCCAATTCCAAATGCTGCTTCCAAATTCCACTTCTAAATTCC
This sequence comes from Notamacropus eugenii, assembly GCF_028372415.1. Taxonomy (NCBI): domain Eukaryota; kingdom Metazoa; phylum Chordata; class Mammalia; order Diprotodontia; family Macropodidae; genus Notamacropus; species Notamacropus eugenii. Next base: position 141,487 of record NW_027325135.1, read on the forward strand.
ACTTCCAAATTCCACTTCCAAATTCCAATTTTACATTCCACTTCCAAATTCTACTTCCAAATTCAAGTACAAAATTCCAATTCGAAATTCCACTTCTAAATTCGAGTCTGAAATTCCACTTCCAAACTCCACTTCCAAATTCCTGTTCCAAATTCCAGTTCCAAATTGCAGGTCCAAATTCCACTTCTAAATTCCAATTTTAAATTTCACTTGCAAATTCCAGTTCCAAATTCCAATTCCAAATTCCACTTCTAAATTCGAGCTTCAAATTTCACTTCCAAAATCCAGTTCCAAATTAAAGTTCCAAATTCCTCTGACAAATTCCAGTTCTGCATTCCACTTCTAAATTTCACATCCAAATTCCAATTCCAAATTCCACTTCCAAATTCCAGTTCTAAAGTCCACTTCCAAATTCCACCTCCATATTCCAATTCGAAATTCCAATTCCAAATTCCAATTCGAAATTCCAATTCAAAATTCCACTTCCAAATTCCACTTCCACATTCCAATTCGAAAATTCCACTTCCATATTCCAATTCCAAATTCTGAGTCCAAAATACACTTCCAAATTACAGTTCCAAATTCCCCTCCCAAATTCCAGTTCTGAATTCCACTTATAAATTTCACTTCCAAATTCCAGGTTCGAAATCCCAATTTTAAATTCCACTTCCATATTCCAGTTCTAAATTCCACTTCCAAATTCCACTTCCATATTCCAGTTCTAAATTCCAATTCCAAATTCCAATTCAAAATTCCAATTCAAAATTCCACTTCTAAATTCCACTTCCACATTCCAATTCGAAATTCCACTTCCAAATTCCACTTCCATATTCCAATTCCAAATTCTGAGTCCAAAATACACTTCCAAATTCCGATTCCAAATTCTGCTTACAAATTCCAGTTCCGAATTCCGTTTTGAAATTCCACTTCTAAATTCCAATTCTCAATTGCACTTCCAAATTTCAGTATCAAATTCAAATTCTAAATTCCAATTCCAAAATACAGTTCCAAGCTCCAATTACCAAATAATTTTCGGAAATACACGTCCACAATCCCATTGCCAATTCCCCTTCTGATTTCCTTTTTCAATATCGGATACTATAATTCTCTTCCACATGTCCCACTTCAAGTGCATCCTGAAATTTTGATTCCAGATTCACATTGCCCCTTTTTAATAACATTCTGCTCTCTAAGTACCCTTGTAAATTTGTGTTTCAAATTCTAATTCCAAATTCCACCTGAAAATTCCACTTTAAATTCCCTTTCTTAATTCCACTTCCAAATTCAGGTAACAAATTACAATCCTAAATTCCACTTCCAAATTCCACTTCCATATTCCAGTTCTAAATTCCAATTCTAAATTTCACTTCCAAATTCCAGTTCCAACCGCCAATTAACAAATGAAATTCGAAAATCCACTTCCACCGTCCCCATCCTACTTCCCCGTCTGATTCCCATTTCCAAATTCTGATACTCTAATTCTCTTCCACATGTCGCACTTCAATTGTATCCTGAAATTATGATTCCAGATTTAATTTTCTCATTTTGAATAAAATTCTTCTTTCTAAGTACTCTTGTAAATTTATGTTTCAAATTCCAATTCCAAATTTCACTTCCAAATTCCTGTTCCAAATTCCAATGGTAAATTCCAATTGCAAACTCCACTTCCAAATTCCACTCCTAAAGTCAAATTCCCAATTCTGCTTCAAAAATCCACTTCCAAATTCCCATTCCACATTCGAGTTCCAACCTCCAATTACCATGTGCAATTCAAAAATTCACTTACACTCCCCTTCCCAATTCCCCATCTGCTTTCCTATTCCACTTTCTGATACTAGAATTCTCTTCCACATGTCGCATTTCAATTGCATACTGAAATGATGATTCCACATTCCAATTACAACTTATTAATAAAGTCTGCTTTATAAGTACCCTTTAAAATTTGTGTTTCAAATTCCAATTCCAAATTCATTTTCCAAATTCCACTTCCAAATGGCAGTTCTAAATTCCACTTCCAAATTCCACTCCCAAATTCCAATTCTGAATTCCAATTCTAAATTTCACTTCCAAATTTCACGTTCGAAATTCCAATTTTAAATTACACTTTCAAATTCCACTTTCATATTCCAGTTCTAAATACCAATTCCAAATTCCAATTCGAAATTCCACTTCCAAATTCCACTTCCATATTCTAGTTCTAAATTCCAATTCCAAATTCTGATTCCAAAATTCACTTCCAAATTCCAATTCCAAATGCTGCTTCCAAATTCCACTTCTAAATTCCACTTCCAAATTCCACTTCCAAATTCCAATTTTACATTCCACTTCCAAATTCTACTTCCAAATTCAAGTACAAAATTCCAATTCCAAATTCCACTTCTAAATTCGAGTCTGAAATTCCACTTCCAAACTCCACTTCCAAATTCCTGTTCCAAATTCCAGTTCCAAATTGCAGGTCCAAATTCCACTTCTAAATTCCAATTTTAAATTTCACTTGCAAATTCCAGTTCCAAATTCCAATTCCAAATTCCACTTCTAAATTCGAGCTTCAAATTTCACTTCCAAAATCCAGTTCCAAATTTAAGTTCCAAATTCCTCTGACAAATTCCAGTTCTGCATTCCAATTCTAAATTTCACATCCAAATTCCAATTCCAAATTCCACTTCCAAATTCCAGTTCTAAAGTCCACTTCCAAATTCCACTTCCATATTCCAATTCTAAATTCCAATTCCAAATTCCAATTCGAAATTCCAATTCAAAATTCCACTTCCAAATTCCACTTCCACATTCCAATTCGAAAATTCCACTTCCATATTCCAATTCCAAATTCTGAGTCCAAAATACACTTCCAAATTCCAGTTCCAAATTCCCCTCCCAAATTCCAGTTCTGAATTCCACTTATAAATTTCACTTCCAAATTCCAGGTTCGAAATCCCAATTTTAAATTCCACTTCCATATTCCAGTTCTAAATTCCACTTCCAAATTCCACTTCCATATTCCAGTTCTAAATTCCAATTCCAAATTCCAATTCGAAATTCCAATTCAAAATTCCACTTCTAAATTCCACTTCCACATTCCAATTCGAAATTCCACTTCCAAATTCCACTTCCATATTCCAATTCCAAATTCTGAGTCCAAAATACACTTCCAAATTCCGATTCCAAATTCTGCTTCCAAATTCCAGTTCCGAATTCCGTTTTGAAATTCCACTTCTAAATTCCAATTCTCAATTGCACTTCCAAATTTCAGTATCAAATTCAAATTCTAAATTCCAATTCCAAAATACAGTTCCAAGCTCCAATTACCAAATAATTTTCGGAAATACACGTCCACAATCCCATTGCCAATTCCCCTTCTGATTTCCTTTTTCAATATCGGATACTATAATTCTCTTCCACATGTCCCACTTCAAGTGCATCCTGAAATTTTGATTCCAGATTCACATTGCCCCTTTTTAATAACATTCTGCTCTCTAAGTACCCTTGTAAATTTGTGTTTCAAATTCTAATTCCAAATTCCACCTGAAAATTCCACTTTAAATTCCCTTTCTTAATTCCACTTCCAAATTCAGGTAACAAATTACAATCCTAAATTCCACTTCCAAATTCCACTTCCATATTCCAGTTCTAAATTCCAATTCTAAATTTCACTTCCAAATTCCAGTTCCAACCGCCAATTAACAAATGAAATTCGAAAATCCACTTCCACCGTCCCCATCCTACTTCCCCGTCTGATTCCCATTTCCAAATTCTGATACTCTAATTCTCTTCCACATGTCGCACTTCAATTGTATCCTGAAATTATGATTCCAGATTTAATTTTCTCATTTTGAATAAAATTCTTCTTTCTAAGTACTCTTGTAAATTTATGTTTCAAATTCCAATTCCAAATTTCACTTCCAAATTCCTGTTCCAAATTCCAATGGTAAATTCCAATTGCAAACTCCACTTCCAAATTCCACTCCTAAAGTCAAATTCCCAATTCTGCTTCAAAAATCCACTTCCAAATTCCCATTCCACATTCGAGTTCCAACCTCCAATTACCATGTGCAATTCAAAAATTCACTTACACTCCCCTTCCCAATTCCCCATCTGCTTTCCTATTCCAGTTTCTGATACTAGAATTCTCTTCCACATGTCACATTTCAATTGCATACTGAAATGATGATTCCATATTCCAATTACAACTTATTAATAAAGTCTGCTTTCTAAGTACCCTTTAAAATTTGTGTTTCAAATTCCAATTCCAAATTCATTTTCCAAATTCCACTTCCAAATGGCAGTTCTAAATTCCACTTCCAAATTCCACTCCCAAATTCCAATTCTGAATTCCAATTCTAAATTTCACTTCCAAATTTCACGTTCGAAATTCCAATTTCAAATTACACTTTCAAATTCCACTTTCATATTCCAGTTCTAAATACCAATTCCAAATTCCAATTCGAAATTCCACTTCCAAATTCCACTTCCATATTCTAGTTCTAAATTCCAATTCCAAATTCTGATTCCAAAATTCACTTCCAAATTCCAATTCCAAATGCTGCTTCCAAATTCCACTTCTAAATTCCACTTCCAAATTCCACTTCCAAATTCCAATTTTACATTCCACTTCCAAATTCTACTTCCAAATTCAAGTACAAAATTCCAATTCCAAATTCCACTTCTAAATTCGAGTCTGAAATTCCACTTCCAAACTCCACTTCCAAATTCCTGTTCCAAATTCCAGTTCCAAATTGCAGGTCCAAATTCCCCTTCTAAATTCCAATTTTAAATTTCACTTGCAAATTCCAGTTCCAAATTCCAATTCCAAATTCCACTTCTAAATTCGAGCTTCAAATTTCACTTCCAAAATCCAGTTCCAAATTAAAGTTCCAAATTCCTCTGACAAATTCCAGTTCTGCATTCCAATTCTAAATTTCACATCCAAATTCCAATTCCAAATTCCACTTCCAAATTCCAGTTCCAAATTCCATGTGCAAATTCCAGTTCTAAATTCGAATTCTAAATTTTACTTCCAAATTCCAGTTCCAACCGGCAATTACCAAATGCAATTCTAAAATCCACTTCCACAGTCCCGATCCTAATTCCCCTTCTGATTTCCTTTTCCACTTTCTGATACTATAATTCTCTTCCGCATGTCACACTTCAATTGCATCATGAAATTATGATTCCAGATTCAAATTACAACATATTGATAAAAGTCTCCTTTCTAAGTACCCTTTTAAATTTGTCTTCAAATAACACTTCCAAATTCAATTTCCAATTTTCAATTCTAAATTCCAATTCCAAATTCCACTTCCAAATTCCAATTCCAAATTCCACTTCCAAATTCCACTTCCAAATTTCACTTCTAAATTCGAATTTCAAATTCCACTTCCAAATTCCACTTCCAAATTCCCCTCCCAAATTCCAGTTCTGAATTCCAATTCTAAATTTCACTTCCAAATTCCAGGTTCGAAATCCCAATTTTAAATTCCACTTCCAAATTCCACTTCCACATTCCAGTTCTGAAGTCCACTTTCAAATTCCACTTCCATATTCCAGTTCTAAATTCCAATTCCAAATTCCAATTCGAAATTCCAATTCAAAATTCCACTTCCAAATTCCACTTCCACATTCCAATTCGAAAATTCCACTTCCATATTCCAATTCCAAATTCTGAGTCCAAAATACACTTCCAAATTACAGTTCCAAATTCCCCTCCCAAATTCCAGTTCTGAATTCCACTTATAAATTTCACTTTCAAATTCCAGGTTCGAAATCCCAATTTTAAATTCCACTTCCATATTCCAGTTCTAAATTCCACTTCCAAATTCCACTTCCATATTCCAGTTCTAAATTCCAATTTCAAATTCCAATTCGAAATTCCAATTCAAAATTCCACTTCTAAATTCCACTTCCACATTCCAATTCGAAATTCCACTTCCAAATTCCACTTCCATATTCCAATTCCAAATTCTGAGTCCAAAATACACTTCCAAATTCCAATTCCAAATTCTGCTTCCAAATTCCAGTTCCGAATTCCGTTTTGAAATTCCACTTCTAAATTCCAATTCTCAATTTCACTTCAAAATTTCAGTATCAAATTCAAATTCTAAATTCCAATTCCAAAATACAATTCCAAGCTCCAATTACCAAATGCTTTTCGGAAATACAAGTATACAATCCCATTGCCAATTCCCCTTGTGATTTCCTTTTCCAATTTCTGATGCTATAATTCTCTTCCACATGTCCCACTTCAAGTGCATCCTGAAATTTTGATTCCAGATTCACATTGCCCCTTTTTAATAACATTCTGCTTTCTAAATACCCTTGTAAATTTGTGTTTCAAATTCTAATTCCAAATTCCACCTGAAAATTCCACTTTAAATTCCCTTTCTTAATTCCACTTCCAAATTCAGGTAACAAATTACAATCCTAAATTCCACTTCCAAATTCCACTTCCATATTCCAGTTCTAAATTCCAATACTAAATTTCACTTCCAAATTCCAGTTCCAACCGCCAATTAACAAATGAAATTCGAAAATCCACTTCCACCGTCCCCATCCTACTTCCCCGTCTGATTCCCATTTCCAAATTCTGATACTCTAATTCTCTTCCACATGTCGCACTTCAATTGTATCCTGAAATTATGATTCCAGATTTAATTTTCTCATTTTGAATAAAATTCTTCTTTCTAAGTACTCTTGTAAATTTATGTTTCAAATTCCAATTCCAAATTTCACTTCCAAATTCCTGTTCCAAATTCCAATGGTAAATTCCAATTGCAAACTCCACTTCCAAATTCCACTCCTAAAGTCAAATTCCCAATTCTGCTTCAAAAATCCACTTCCAAATTCCCAATCCACATTCGAGTTCCAACCTCCAATTACCATGTGCAATTCAAAAATTCACTTACACTCCCGTTCCCAATTCCCCATCTGCTTTCCTATTCCAGTTTCTGATACTAGAATTCTCTTCCACATGTCACATTTCAATTGCATACTGAAATGATGATTCCACATTCCAATTACAACTTATTAATAAAGTCTGCTTTCTAAGTACCCTTTAAAATTTGTGTTTCAAATTCCAATTCCAAATTCATTTTCCAAATTCCACTTCCAAATGGCAGTTCTAAATTCCACTTCCAAATTCCACTCCCAAATTCCAATTCTGAATTCCAATTCTAAATTTCACTTCCAAATTTCACGTTTGAAATTCCAATTTTAAATTACACTTTCAAATTCCACTTTCATATTCCAGTTCTAAATTCCACTTCCACATTCCAATTCGAAATTCCACTTCCAAATTCCACTTCCATATTCCAATTCCAAATTCTGATTCCAAAATACACTTCCAAATTCCAATTCCAAATTCTGCTTCCAAATTCCAGTTCCGAATTCCGTTTTGAAATTCCACTTCTAAATTCCAATTCTAAATTGCACTTCCAAATTTCAGTATCAAATTCAAATTCTAAATTCCAATTCCAAAATACAGTTCCAAGCTCCAATTACCAAATAATTTTCGGAAATACACGTTCACAATCCCATTGCCAATTCCCCTTCTGATTTCCTTTTTCAATATCGGATACTGTAATTCTCTTCCACATGTCCCACTTCAAGTGCATCCTGAAGTTTTGATTCCAGATTCACATTGCCCCTTTTTAATAACATTCTGCTCTCTAAGTACCCTTGTAAATTTGTGTTTCAAATTCTAATTCCAAATTCCACCTGAAAATTCCACTTTAAATTCCCTTTCTTAATTCCACTTCCAAATTCAGGTAACAAATTACAATCCTAAATTCCACTTCCAAATTCCACTTCCATATTCCAGTTCTAAATTCCAATTCTAAATTTCACTTCCAAATTCCAGTTCCAACCGCCAATTAACAAATGAAATTCGAAAATCCACTTCCACCGTCCCCATCCTACTTCCCCGTCTGATTCCCATTTCCAAATTCTGATACTCTAATTCTCTTCCACATGTCGCACTTCAATTGTATCCTGAAATTATGATTCCAGATTTAATTTTCTCATTTTGAATAAAATTCTTCTTTCTAAGTACTCTTGTAAATTTATGTTTCAAATTCCAATTCCAAATTTCACTTCCAAATTCCTGTTCCAAATTCCAATGGTAAATTCCAATTGCAAACTCCACTTCCAAATTCCACTCCTAAAGTCAAATTCCCAATTCTCCTTCAAAAATCCACTTCCAAATTCCCATTCCACATTCGAGTTCCAACCTCCAATTACCATGTGCAATTCAAAAATTCACTTACACTCCCGTTCCCAATTCCCCATCTGCTTTTCTATTCCACTTTCTGATACTAGAATTCTCTTCCACATGTCGCATTTCAATTGCATACTGAAATGATGATTCCACATTCCAATTACAACTTATTAATAAAGTCTGCTTTCTAAGTACCCTTTAAAATTTGTGTTTCAAATTCCAATTCCAAATTCATTTTCCAAATTCCACTTCCAAATGGCAGTTCTAAATTCCACTTCCAAATTCCACTCCCACATTCCAATTCTGAATTCCAATTCTAAATTTCACTTCCAAATTTCACGTTCGAAATTCCAATTTTAAATTACACTTTCAAATTCCCCTTTCATATTCCAGTTCTAAATACCAATTCAAAATTCCAATTCGAAATTCCACTTCCAAATTCCACTTCCATATTCTAGTTCTAAATTCCAATTCCAAATTCTGATTCCAAAATTCACTTCCAAATTCCAATTCCAAATGCTGCTTCCAAATTCCACTTCTAAATTCCACTTCCAAATTCCACTTCCAAATTCCAATTTTACATTCCACTTCCAAATTCTACTTCCAAATTCAAGTACAAAATTCCAATTCCAAATTCCACTTCTAAATTCGAGTCTGAAATTCCACTTCCAAACTCCACTTCCAAATTCCTGTTCCAAATTCCAGTTCCAAATTGCAGGTCCAAATTCCCCTTCTAAATTCCAATTTTAAATTTCACTTGCAAATTCCAGTTCCAAATTCCAATTCCAAATTCCACTTCTAAATTCGAGCTTCAAATTTCACTTCCAAAATCCAGTTCCAAATTAAAGTTCCAAATTCCTCTGACAAATTCCAGTTCTGCATTCCAATTCTAAATTTCACATCCAAATTCCAATTCCAAATTCCACTTCCAAATTCCAGTTCTAAAGTCCACTTCCAAATTCCACTTCCATATTCCAAATCTAAATTCCAATTCCAAATTCCAATTCGAAATTCCAATTCAAAATTCCACTTCCAAATTCCACTTCCACATTCCAATTCGAAAATTCCACTTCCATATTCCAATTCCAAATTCTGAGTCCAAAATACACTTCCAAATTCCAGTTCCAAATTCCCCTCCCAAATTCCAGTTCTGAATTCCACTTATAAATTTCACTTCCAAATTCCAGGTTCGAAATCCCAATTTTAAATTCCACTTCCATATTCCAGTTCTAAATTCCACTTCCAAATTCCACTTCCATATTCCAGTTCTAAATTCCAATTCCAAATTCCAATTCGAAATTCCAATTCAAAATTCCACTTCTAAATTCCACTTCTACATTCCAATTCGAAATTCCACTTCCAAATTCCACTTCCATATTCCAATTCCAAATTCTGAGTCCAAAATACACTTCCAAATTCCGATTCCAAATTCTGCTTACAAATTCCAGTTCCGAATTCCGTTTTGAAATTCCACTTCTAAATTCCAATTCTCAATTGCACTTCCAAATTTCAGTATCAAATTCAAATTCTAAATTCCAATTCCAAAATACAGTTCCAAGCTCCAATTACCAAATAATTTTCGGAAATACACGTCCACAATCCCATTGCCAATTTCCCTTCTGATTTCCTTTTTCAATATCGGATACTATAATTCTCTTCCACATGTCCCACTTCAAGTGCATCCTGAAATTTTGATTCCAGATTCACATTGCCCCTTTTTAATAACATTCTGCTCTCTAAGTACCCTTGTAAATTTGTGTTTCAAATTCTAATTCCAAATTCCACCTGAAAATTCCACTTTAAATTCCCTTTCTTAATTCCACTTCCAAATTCAGGTAACAAATTACAATCCTAAATTCCACTTCCAAATTCCACTTCCATATTCCAGTTCTAAATTCCAATTCTAAATTTCACTTCCAAATTCCAGTTCCAACCGCCAATTAACAAATGAAATTCGAAAATCCACTTCCACCGTCCCCATCCTACTTCCCCATCTGATTCCCATTTCCAAATTCTGATACTCTAATTCTCTTCCACATGTCGCACTTCAATTGTATCCTGAAATTATGATTCCAGATTTAATTTTCTCATTTTGAATAAAATTCTTCTTTCTAAGTACTCTTGTAAATTTATGTTTCAAATTCCAATTCCAAATTTCACTTCCAAATTCCTGTTCCAATTTCCAATGGTAAATTCCAATTGCAAACTCCACTTCCAAATTCCACTCCTAAAGTCAAATTCCCAATTCTGCTTCAAAAATCCACTTCCAAATTCCCATTCCACATTCGAGTTCCAACCTCCAATTACCATGTGCAATTCAAAAATTCACTTACACTCCCCTTCCCAATTCCCCATCTGCTTTTCTATTCCACTTTCTGATACTAGAATTCTCTTCCACATGTCGCATTTCAATTGCATACTGAAATGATGATTCCACATTCCAATTACAACTTATTAATAAAGTCTGCTTTCTAAGTACCCTTTAAAATTTGTGTTTCAAATTCCAATTCCAAATTCATTTTCCAAATTCCACTTCCAAATGGCAGTTCTAAATTCCACTTCCAAATTCCACTCCCAAATTCCAATTCTGAATTCCAATTCTAAATTTCAATTCCAAATTTCTCGTTCGAAATTCCAATTTTAAATTACACTTTCAAATTCCACTTTCATATTCCAGTTCTAAATACCAATTCCAAATTCCAATTCGAAATTCCACTTCCAAATTCCACTTCCATATTCTAGTTCTAAATTCCAATTCCAAATTCTGATTCCAAAATTCACTTCCAAATTCCAATTCCAAATGCTGCTTCCAAATTCCACTTCTAAATTCCACTTCCAAATTCCACTTCCAAATTCCAATTTTACATTCCACTTCCAAATTCTACTTCCAAATTCAAGTACAAAATTCCAATTCCAAATTCCACTTCTAAATTCGAGTCTGAAATTCCACTTCCAAACTCCACTTCCAAATTCCTGTTCCAAATTCCAGTTCCAAATTGCAGGTCCAAATTCCACTTCTAAATTCCAATTTTAAATTTCACTTGCAAATTCCAGTTCCAAATTCCAATTCCAAATTCCACTTCTAAATTCGAGCTTCAAATTTCACTTCCAAAATCCAGTTCCAAATTTAAGTTCCAAATTCCTCTGACAAATTCCAGTTCTGCATTCCAATTCTAAATTTCACATCCAAATTCCAATTCCAAATTCCACTTCCAAATTCCAGTTCTAAAGTCCACTTCCAAATTCCACTTCCATATTCCAATTCTAAATTCCAATTCCAAATTCCAATTCGAAATTCCAATTCAAAATTCCACTTCCAAATTCAACTTCCACATTCCAATTCGAAAATTCCACTTCCATATTCCAATTCCAAATTCTGAGTCCAAAATACACTTCCAAATTACAGTTCCAAATTCCCCTCCCAAATTCCAGTTCTGAATTCCACTTATAAATTTCACTTCCAAATTCCAGGTTCGAAATCCCAATTTTAAATTCCACTTCCATATTCCAGTTCTAAATTCCACTTCCAAATTCCACTTCCATATTCCAGTTCTAAATTCCAATTCCAAATTCCAATTCGAAATTCCAATTCAAAATTCCACTTCTAAATTCCACTTCCACATTCCAATTCGAAATTCCACTTCCAAATTCCACTTCCATATTCCAATTCCAAATTCTGAGTCCAAAATACACTTCCAAATTCCGATTCCAAATTCTGCTTACAAATTCCAGTTCCGAATTCCGTTTTGAAATTCCACTTCTAAATTCCAATTCTCAATTGCACTTCCAAATTTCAGTATCAAATTCAAATTCTAAATTCCAATTCCAAAATACAGTTCCAAGCTCCAATTACCAAATAATTTTCGGAAATACACGTCCACAATCCCATTGCCAATTCCCCTTCTGATTTCCTTTTTCAATATCGGATACTGTATTTCTCTTCCACATGTCCCACTTCAAGTGCATCCTGAAATTTTGATTCCAGATTCACATTGCCCCTTTTTAATAACATTCTGCTCTCTAAGTACCCTTGTAAATTTGTGTTTCAAATTCTAATTCCAAATTCCACCTGAAAATTCCACTTTAAATTCCCTTTCTTAATTCCACTTCCAAATTCAGGTAACAAATTACAATCCTAAATTCCACTTCCAAATTCCACTTCCATATTCCAGTTCTAAATTCCAATTCTAAATTTCACTTCCAAATTCCAGTTCCAACCGCCAATTAACAAATGAAATTCGAAAATCCACTTCCACCGTCCCCATCCTACTTCCCCGTCTGATTCCCATTTCCAAATTCTGATACTCTAATTCTCTTCCACATGTCGCACTTCAATTGTATCCTGAAATTATGATTCCAGATTTAATTTTCTCATTTTGAATAAAATTCTTCTTTCTAAGTACTCTTGTAAATTTATGTTTCAAATTCCAATTCCAAATTTCACTTCCAAATTCCTGTTCCAAATTCCAATGGTAAATTCCAATTGCAAACTCCACTTCCAAATTCCACTCCTAAAGTCAAATTCCCAATTCTGCTTCAAAAATCCACTTCCAAATTCCCATTCCACATTCGAGTTCCAACCTCCAATTACCATGTGCAATTCAAAAATTCACTTACACTCCCGTTCCCAATTCCCCATCTGCTTTTCTATTCCACTTTCTGATACTAGAATTCTCTTCCACATGTCGCATTTCAATTGCATACTGAAATGATGATTCCACATTCCAATTACAACTTATTAATAAAGTCTGCTTTCTAAGTACCCTTTAAAATTTGTGTTTCAAATTCCAATTCCAAATTCATTTTCCAAATTCCACTTCCAAATGGCAGTTCTAAATTCCACTTCCAAATTCCACTCCCAAATTCCAATTCTGAATTCCAATTCTAAATTTCAATTCCAAATTTCACGTTCGAAATTCCAATTTTAAATTACACTTTCAAATTCCACTTTCATATTCCAGTTCTAAATACCAATTCCAAATTCCAATTCGAAATTCCACTTCCAAATTCCACTTCCATATTCTAGTTCTAAATTCCAATTCCAAATTCTGATTCCAAAATTCACTTCCAAATTCCAATTCCAAATGCTGCTTCCAAATTCCACTTCTAAATTCCACTTCCAAATTCCACTTCCAAATTCCAATTTTACATTCCACTTCCAAATTCTACTTCCAAATTCAAGTACAAAATTCCAATTCCAAATTCCACTTCTAAATTCGAGTCTGAAATTCCACTTCCAAACTCCACTTCCAAATTCCTGTTCCAAATTCCAGTTCCAAATTGCAGGTCCAAATTCCACTTCTAAATTCCAATTTTAAATTTCACTTGCAAATTCCAGTTCCAAATTCCAATTCCAAATTCCACTTCTAAATTCGAGCTTCAAATTTCACTTCCAAAATCCAGTTCCAAATTTAAGTTCCAAATTCCTCTGACAAATTCCAGTTCTGCATTCCAATTCTAAATTTCACATCCAAATTCCAATTCCAAATTCCACTTCCAAATTCCAGTTCTAAAGTCCACTTCCAAATTCCACTTCCATATTCCAATTCTAAATTCCAATTCCAAATTCCAATACGAAATTCCAATTCAAAATTCCACTTCCAAATTCCACTTCCACATTCCAATTCGAAAATTCCACTTCCATATTCCAATTCCAAATTCTGAGTCCAAAATACACTTCCAAATTCCAGTTCCAAATTCCCCTCCCAAATTCCAGTTCTGAATTCCACTTATAAATTTCACTTCCAAATTCCAGGTTCGAAATCCCAATTTTAAATTCCACTTCCATATTCCAGTTCTAAATTCCACTTCCAAATTCCACTTCCATATTCCAGTTCTAAATTCCAATTCCAAATTCCAATTCGAAATTCCAATTCAAAATTCCACTTCTAAATTCCACTTCCACATTCCAATTCGAAATTCCACTTCCAAATTCCACTTCCATATTCCAATTCCAAATTCTGAGTCCAAAATACACTTCCAAATTCCGATTCCAAATTCTGCTTCCAAATTCCAGTTCCGAATTCCGTTTTGAAATTCCACTTCTAAATTCCAATTCTCAATTGCACTTCCAAATTTCAGTATCAAATTCAAATTCTAAATTCCAATTCCAAAATACAGTTCCAAGCTCCAATTACCAAATAATTTTCGGAAATACACGTCCACAATCTCATTGCCAATTCCCCTTCTGATTTCCTTTTTCAATATCGGATACTGTAATTCTCTTCCACATGTCCCACTTCAAGTGCATCCTGAAATTTTGATTCCAGATTCACATTGCCCCTTTTTAATAACATTCTGCTCTCTAAGTACCCTTGTAAATTTGTGTTTCAAATTCTAATTCCAAATTCCACCTGAAAATTCCACTTTAAATTCCCTTTCTTAATTCCACTTCCAAATTCAGGTAACAAATTACAATCCTAAATTCCACTTCCAAATTCCACTTCCATATTCCAGTTCTAAATTCCAATTCTAAATTTCACTTCCAAATTCCAGTTCCAACCGCCAATTAACAAATGAAATTCGAAAATCCACTTCCACCGTCCCCATCCTACTTCCCCGTCTGATTCCCATTTCCAAATTCTGATACTCTAATTCTCTTCCACATGTCGCACTTCAATTGTATCCTGAAATTATGATTCCAGATTTAATTTTCTCATTTTGAATAAAATTCTTCTTTCTAAGTACTCTTGTAAATTTATGTTTCAAATTCCAATTCCAAATTTCACTTCCAAATTCCTGTTCCAAATTCCAATGGTAAATTCCAATTGCAAACTCCACTTCCAAATTCCACTCCTAAAGTCAAATTCCCAATTCTGCTTCAAAAATCCACTTCCAAATTCCCATTCCACATTCGAGTTCCAACCTCCAATTACCATGTGCAATTCAAAAATTCACTTACACTCCCCTTCCCAATTCCCCATCTGCTTTCCTATTCCACTTTCTGATACTAGAATTCTCTTCCACATGTCGCATTTCAATTGCATACTGAAATGATGATTCCACATTCCAATTACAACTTATTAATAAAGTCTGCTTTCTAAGTACCATTTAAAATTTGTGTTTCAAATTCCAATTCCAAATTCATTTTCCAAATTCCACTTCCAAATGGCAGTTCTAAATTCCACTTCCAAATTCCACTCCCAAATTCCAATTCTGAATTCCAATTCTAAATTTCACTTCCAAATTTCACGTTCGAAATTCCAATTTTAAATTACACTTTCAAATTCCACTTTCATATTCCAGTTCTAAATACCAATTCCAAATTCCAATTCGAAATTCCACTTCCAAATTCCACTTCCATATTCTAGTTCTAAATTCCAATTCCAAATTCTGATTCCAAAATTCACTTCCAAATTCCAATTCCAAATGCTGCTTCCAAATTCCACTTCTAAATTCCACTTCCAAATTCCAGTTCCAAATTCCAATTTTACATTCCACTTCCAAATTCTACTTCCAAATTCAAGTACAAAATTCCAATTCCAAATTCCACTTCTAAATTCGAGTCTGAAATTCCACTTCCAAACTCCACTCCCAAATTCCAGTTCCAAATTCCAGTTCCAAATTGCAGGTCCAAATTCCACTTCTAAATTCCAATTTTAAATTTCACTTGCAAATTCCAGTTCCAAATTCCAATTCCAAATTCCACTTCTAAATTCGAGCTTCAAATTTCACTTCCAAAATCCAGTTCCAAATTAAAGTTCCAAATTCCTCTGACAAATTCCAGTTCTGCATTCCAATTCTAAATTTCACATCCAAATTCCAATTCCAAATTCCACTTCCAAATTCCAGTTCCAAATTCCATGTGCAAATTCCAGTTCTAAATTCGAATTCTAAATTTTACTTCCAAATTCCAGTTCCAACCGGCAATTACCAAATGCAATTCTAAAATCCACTTCCACAGTCCCGATCCTAATTGCCCTTCTGATTTCCTTTTCCAGTTTCTGATACTATAATTCTCTTCCGCATGTCACACTTCAATTGCATCATGAAATTATGATTCCAGATTCCAATTACAACATATTGATAAAAGTCTCCTTTCTAAGTACCCTTTTAAATTTGTGTTCAAATAACACTTCCAAATTCAATTTCCAATTTTCAATTCTAAATTCCAATTCCAAATTCCACTTCCCAATTCCAATTCCAAATTCCACTTCCAAATTCCACTTACAAATTTCACTTCTAAATTCGAATTTCAAATTCCACTTCCAAATTCCCCTCCCAAATTCCAGTTCTGAATTCCAATTCTAAATTTCACTTCCAAATTCCAGGTTCGAAATCCCAATTTTAAATTCCACTTCCAAATTCCACTTCCACATTCCAGTTCTGAAG
The DNA here is from genome assembly GCF_028372415.1 of Notamacropus eugenii. NCBI lineage: Eukaryota > Metazoa > Chordata > Mammalia > Diprotodontia > Macropodidae > Notamacropus > Notamacropus eugenii. Next base: position 158,027 of record NW_027325135.1, read on the forward strand.
TCCACTTCCAAATTCCACTTCCATATTCCAGTTCTAAATTCCAATTCCAAATTCCAATTCGAAATTCCAATTCAAAATTCCACTTCCAAATTCCACTTCCACATTCCAATTCGAAAATTCCACTCCCATATTCCAATTCCAAATTCTGAGTCCAAAATACACTTCCAAATTCCAGTTCCAAATTCCCCTCCCAAATTCCAGTACTGAATTCCTCTTATTAATTTCACTTAAAAATTCCAGGTTCGAAATCCCAATTTTAAATTCCACTTCCATATTCCAGTTCTAAATTCCACTTCCAAATTCCACTTCCATATTCCAGTTCTAAATTCCAATTCCAAATTCCAATTCGAAATTCCAATTCAAAATTCCACTTCTAAATTCCACTTCCACATTCCAATTCGAAATTCCACTTCCAAATGCCACTTCCATATTCCAATTCCAAATTCTGAGTCCAAAATACACTTCCAAATTCCAATTCCAAATTCTGCTTCCAAATTCCAGTTCCGAATTCCGTTTTGAAATTCCACTTCTAAATTCCAATTCTCAATTTCACTTCCAAATTTCAGTATCAAATTCAAATTCTAAATTCCAATTCCAAAATACAATTCCAAGCTCCAATTACCAAATGCTTTTCGGAAATACAAGTATACAATCCCATTGCCAATTCCCCTTGTGATTTCCTTTTCCAATTTCTGATACTATAATTCTCTTCCACATGTCCCACTTCAAGTGCATCCTGAAATTTTGATTCCAGATTCACATTGCCCCTTTTTAATAACATTCTGCTCTCTAAATACCCTTGTAAATTTGTGTTTCAAATTCTAATTCCAAATTCCACCTGAAAATTCCACTTTAAATTCCCTTTCTTAATTCCACTTCCAAATTCAGGTAACAAATTACAATCCTAAATTCCACTTCCAAATTCCACTTCCATATTCCAGTTCTAAATTCCAATTCTAAATTTCACTTCCAAATTCCAGTTCCAACCGCCAATTAACAAATGAAATTCGAAAATCCACTTCCACCGTCCCCATCCTACTTCCCCGTCTGATTCCCATTTCCAAATTCTGATACTCTAATTCTCTTCCACATGTCGCACTTCAATTGTATCCTGAAATTATGATTCCAGATTTAATTTTCTCATTTTGAATAAAATTCCTCTTTCTAAGTACTCTTGTAAATTTATGTTTCAAATTCCAATTCCAAATTTCACTTCCAAATTCCTGTTCCAAATTCCAATGGTAAATTCCAATTGCAAACTCCACTTCCAAATTCCACTCCTAAAGTCAAATTCCCAATTCTGCTTCAAAAATCCACTTCCAAATTCCCATTCCACATTCGAGTTCCAACCTCCAATTACCATGTGCAATTCAAAAATTCACTTACACTCCCCTTCCCAATTCCCCATCTGCTTTCCTATTCCACTTTCTGATACTAGAATTCTCTTCCACATGTCGCATTTCAATTGCATACTGAAATGATGATTCCACATTCCAATTACAACTTATTAATAAAGTCTGCTTTCTAAGTACCATTTAAAATTTGTGTTTCAAATTCCAATTCCAAATTCATTTTCCAAATTCCACTTCCAAATGGCAGTTCTAAATTCCACTTCCAAATTCCACTCCCAAATTCCAATTCTGAATTCCAATTCTAAATTTCACTTCCAAATTTCACGTTCGAAATTCCAATTTTAAATTACACTTTCAAATTCCACTTTCATATTCCAGTTCTAAATACCAATTCCAAATTCCAATTCGAAATTCCACTTCCAAATTCCACTTCCATATTCTAGTTCTAAATTCCAATTCCAAATTCTGATTCCAAAATTCACTTCCAAATTCCAATTCCAAATGCTGCTTCCAAATTCCACTTCTAAATTCCACTTCCAAATTCCACTTCCAAATTCCAATTTTACATTCCACTTCCAAATTCTACTTCCAAATTCAAGTACAAAATTCCAATTCCAAATTCCACTTCTAAATTCGAGTCTGAAATTCCACTTCCAAACTCCACTCCCAAATTCCAGTTCCAAATTCCAGTTCCAAATTGCAGGTCCAAATTCCACTTCTAAATTCCAATTTTAAATTTCACTTGCAAATTCCAGTTCCAAATTCCAATTCCAAATTCCACTTCTAAATTCGAGCTTCAAATTTCACTTCCAAAATCCAGTTCCAAATTAAAGTTCCAAATTCCTCTGACAAATTCCAGTTCTGCATTCCAATTCTAAATTTCACATCCAAATTCCAATTCCAAATTCCACTTCCAAATTCCAGTTCCAAATTCCATGTGCAAATTCCAGTTCTAAATTCGAATTCTAAATTTTACTTCCAAATTCCAGTTCCAACCGGCAATTACCAAATGCAATTCTAAAATCCACTTCCACAGTCCCGATCCTAATTGCCCTTCTGATTTCCTTTTCCAGTTTCTGATACTATAATTCTCTTCCGCATGTCACACTTCAATTGCATCATGAAATTATGATTCCAGATTCCAATTACAACATATTGATAAAAGTCTCCTTTCTAAGTACCCTTTTAAATTTGTGTTCAAATAACACTTCCAAATTCAATTTCCAATTTTCAATTCTAAATTCCAATTCCAAATTCCACTTCCCAATTCCAATTCCAAATTCCACTTCCAAATTCCACTTACAAATTTCACTTCTAAATTCGAATTTCAAATTCCACTTCCAAATTCCCCTCCCAAATTCCAGTTCTGAATTCCAATTCTAAATTTCACTTCCAAATTCCAGGTTCGAAATCCCAATTTTAAATTCCACTTCCAAATTCCACTTCCACATTCCAGTTCTAAAGTCCACTTCCAAATTCCACTTCCATATTCCAGTTCTAAATTCCAATTCCAAATTCCAATTCGAAATTCCAATTCAAAATTCCACTTCCAAATTCCACTTCCACATTCCAATTCGAAAATTCCACTCCCATATTCCAATTCCAAATTCTGAGTCCAAAATACACTTCCAAATTCCAGTTCCAAATTCCCCTCCCAAATTCCAGTACTGAATTCCTCTTATTAATTTCACTTAAAAATTCCAGGTTCGAAATCCCAATTTTAAATTCCACTTCCATATTCCAGTTCTAAATTCCACTTCCAAATTCCACTTCCATATTCCAGTTCTAAATTCCAATTCCAAATTCCAATTCGAAATTCCAATTCAAAATTCCACTTCTAAATTCCACTTCCACATTCCAATTCGAAATTCCACTTCCAAATGCCACTTCCATATTCCAATTCCAAATTCTGAGTCCAAAATACACTTCCAAATTCCAATTCCAAATTCTGCTTCCAAATTCCAGTTCCGAATTCCGTTTTGAAATTCCACTTCTAAATTCCAATTCTCAATTTCACTTCCAAATTTCAGTATCAAATTCAAATTCTAAATTCCAATTCCAAAATACAATTCCAAGCTCCAATTACCAAATGCTTTTCGGAAATACAAGTATACAATCCCATTGCCAATTCCCCTTGTGATTTCCTTTTCCAATTTCTGATACTATAATTCTCTTCCACATGTCCCACTTCAAGTGCATCCTGAAATTTTGATTCCAGATTCACATTGCCCCTTTTTAATAACATTCTGCTTTCTAAATACCCTTGTAAATTTGTGTTTCAAATTCTAATTCCAAATTCCACCTGAAAATTCCACTTTAAATTCCCTTTCTTAATTCCACTTCCAAATTCAGGTAACAAATTACAATCCTAAATTCCACTTCCAAATTCCACTTCCATATTCCAGTTCTAAATTCCAATTCTAAATTTCACTTCCAAATTCCAGTTCCAACCGCCAATTAACAAATGAAATTCGAAAATCCACTTCCACCGTCCCCATCCTACTTCCCCGTCTGATTCCCATTTCCAAATTCTGATACTCTAATTCTCTTCCACATGTCGCACTTCAATTGTATCCTGAAATTATGATTCCAGATTTAATTTTCTCATTTTGAATAAAATTCCTCTTTCTAAGTACTCTTGTAAATTTATGTTTCAAATTCCAATTCCAAATTTCACTTCCAAATTCCTGTTCCAAATTCCAATGGTAAATTCCAATTGCAAACTCCACTTCCAAATTCCACTCCTAAAGTCAAATTCCCAATTCTGCTTCAAAAATCCACTTCCAAATTCCCATTCCACATTCGAGTTCCAACCTCCAATTACCATGTGCAATTCAAAAATTCACTTACACTCCCCTTCCCAATTCCCCATCTGCTTTCCTATTCCACTTTCTGATACTAGAATTCTCTTCCACATGTCGCATTTCAATTGCATACTGAAATGATGATTCCACATTCCAATTACAACTTATTAATAAAGTCTGCTTTCTAAGTACCCTTTAAAATTTGTGTTTCAAATTCCAATTCCAAATTCATTTTCCAAATTCCACTTCCAAATGGCAGTTCTAAATTCCACTTCCAAATTCCACTCCCAAATTCCAATTCTGAATTCCAATTCTAAATTTCACTTCCAAATTTCACGTTCGAAATTCCAATTTTAAATTACACTTTCAAATTCCACTTTCATATTCCAGTTCTAAATACCAATTCCAAATTCCAATTCGAAATTCCACTTCCAAATTCCACTTCCATATTCTAGTTCTAAATTCCAATTCCAAATTCTGATTCCAAAATTCACTTCCATATTCCAATTCCAAATGCTGCTTCCAAATTCCACTTCTAAATTCCACTTCCAAATTCCAGTTCCAAATTCCAATTTTACATTCCACTTCCAAATTCTACTTCCAAATTCAAGGACAAAATTCCAATTCCAAATTCCACTTCTAAATTCGAGTCTGAAATTCCACTTCCAAACTCCACTTCCAAATTCCTGTTCCAAATTCCAGTTCCAAATTGCAGGTCCAAATTCCACTTCTAAATTCCAATTTTAAATTTCACTTGCAAATTCCAGTTCCAAATTCCAATTCCAAATTCCACTTCTAAATTCGAGCTTCAAATTTCACTTCCAAAATCCAGTTCCAAATTAAAGTTCCAAATTCCTCTGACAAATTCCAGTTCTGCATTCCAATTCTAAATTTCACATCCAAATTCCAATTCCAAATTCCACTTCCAAATTCCAGTTCCAAATTCCATGTGCAAATTCCAGTTCTAAATTCGAATTCTAAATTTTACTTCCAAATTCCAGTTCCAACCGGCAATTACCAAATGCAATTCTAAAATCCACTTCCACAGTCCCGATCCGAATTCCCCTTCTGATTTCCTTTTCCACTTTCTGATACTATAATTCTCTTCCGCATGTCACACTTCAATTGCATCATGAAATTATGATTCCAGATTCAAATTACAACATATTGATAAAAGTCTCCTTTCTAAGTACCCTTTTAAATTTGTGTTCAAATAACACTTCCAAATTCAATTTCCAATTTTCAATTCTAAATTGCAATTCCAAATTCCACTTCCAAATTCCAATTCCAAATTCCACTTCCAAATTCCACTTCCAAATTTCACTTCTAAATTCGAATTTCAAATTCCACTTCCAAATTCCCCTCCCAAATTCCAGTTCTGTATTCCAATTCTAAATTTCACTTCCAAATTCCAGGTGCGAAATCCCAATTTTAAATTCCACTTCCAAATTCCATTTCCACATTCCAGTTCTAAAGTCCACTTCCAAATTCCACTTCCATATTCCAGTTCTAAATTCCAATTCCAAATTCCAATTCCAAATTCCAATTCAAAATTCCACTTCCAAATTTTACTTCCACATTCCAATTCGAAATTCCACTTCCATATTCCAATTCCAAATTCTGAGTCCAAAATACACTTCCAAATTCCAGTTCCAAATTCCCCTCCCAAATTCCAGTTCTGAATTCCTCTTATAAATTTCACTTAAAAATTCCAGGTTCGAAATCCCAATTTTAAATTCCACTTCCATATTCCAGTTCTAAATTCCACTTCCAAATTCCACTTCCATATTCCAGTTCTAAATTCCAATTCCAAATTCCAATTCGAAATTCCAATTCAAAATTCCACTTCTAAATTCCACTTCCACATTCCAATTCGAAATTCCACTTCCAAATTCCACTTCCATATTCCAATTCCAAATTCTGAGTCCAAAATACACTTCCAAATTCCGATTCCAAATTCTGCTTACAAATTCCAGTTCCGAATTCCGTTTTGAAATTCCACTTCTAAATTCCAATTCTCAATTGCACTTCCAAATTTCAGTATCAAATTCAAATTCTAAATTCCAATTCCAAAATACAATTCCAAGCTCCAATTACCAAATGCTTTTCGGAAATACAAGTATACAATCCCATTGCCAATTCCCCTTGTGATTTCCTTTTCCAATTTCTGATACTATAATTCTCTTCCACATGTCCCACTTCAAGTGCATCCTGAAATTTTGATTCCAGATTCACATTGCCCCTTTTTAATAACATTCTGCTCTCTAAATACCCTTGTAAATTTGTGTTTCAAATTCTAATTCCAAATTCCACCTGAAAATTCCACTTTAAATTCCCATTCTTAATTACACTTCCAAATTCAGGTAACAAATTACAATCCTAAATTTCACTTCCAAATTCCACTTCCATATTCCAGTTCTAAATTCCAATTCTAAATTTCACTTCCAAATTCCAGTTCCAACCGCCAATTAACAAATGAAATTCGAAAATCCACTTCCACCGTCCCCATCCTACTTCCCCGTCTGATTCCCATTTCCAAATTCTGATACTCTAATTCTCTTCCACATGTCGCACTTCAATTGTATCCTGAAATTATGATTCCAGATTTAATTTTCTCATTTTGAATAAAATTCTTCTTTCTAAGTCCTCTTGTAAATTTATGTTTCAAATTCCAATTCCAAATTTCACTTCCAAATTCCTGTTCCAAATTCCAATGGTAAATTCCAATTGCAAACTCCACTTCCAAATTCCACTCCTAAAGTCAAATTCCCAATTCTGCTTCAAAAATCCACTTCCAAATTCCCATTCCACATTCGAGTTCCAACCTCCAATTACCATGTGCAATTCAAAAATTCACTTACACTCCCCTTCCCAATTCCCCATCTGCTTTCCTATTCCACTTTCTGATACTAGAATTCTCTTCCACATGTCGCATTTCAATTGCATACTGAAATGATGATTCCACATTCCAATTACAACTTATTAATAAAGTCTGCTTTCTAAGTACCCTTTAAAATTTGTGTTTCCAATTCCAATTCCAAATTCATTTTCCAAATTCCACTTCCAAATGGCAGTTCTAAATTCCACTTCCAAATTCCACTCCCAAATTCCAATTCTGAATTCCAATTCTAAATTTCACTTCCAAATTTCACGTTCGAAATTCCAATTTTAAATTACACTTTCAAATTCCACTTTCATATTCCAGTTCTAAATACCAATTCCAAATTCCAATTCGAAATTCCACTTCCAAATTCCACTTCCATATTCTAGTTCTAAATTCCAATTCCAAATTCTGATTCCAAAATTCACTTCCATATTCCAATTCCAAATGCTGCTTCCAAATTCCACTTCTAAATTCCACTTCCAAATTCCAGTTCCAAATTCCAATTTTACATTCCACTTCCAAATTCTACTTCCAAATTCAAGGACAAAATTCCCATTCCAAATTCCACTTCTAAATTCGAGTCTGAAATTCCACTTCCAAACTCCACTTCCAAATTCCTGTTCCAAATTCCAGTTCCAAATTGCAGGTCCAAATTCCACTTCTAAATTCCAATTTTAAATTTCACTTGCAAATTCCAGTTCCAAATTCCAATTCCAAATTCCACTTCTAAATTCGAGCTTCAAATTTCACTTCCAAAATCCAGTTCCAAATTAAAGTTCCAAATTCCTCTGACAAATTCCAGTTCTGCATTCCAATTCTAAATTTCACATCCAAATTCCAATTCCAAATTCCACTTCCAAATTCCAGTTCCAAATTCCATGTGCAAATTCCAGTTCTAAATTCGAATTCTAAATTTTACTTCCAAATTCCAGTTCCAACCGGCAATTACCAAATGCAATTCTAAAATCCACTTCCACAGTCCCAATCCTAATTCCCCTTCTGATTTCCTTTTCCACTTTCTGATACTATAATTCTCTTCCGCATGTCACACTTCAATTGCATCATGAAATTATGATTCCAGATTCAAATTACAACATATTGATAAAAGTCTCCTTTCTAAGTACCCTTTTAAATTTGTGTTCAAATAACACTTCCAAATTCAATTTCCAATTTTCAATTCTAAATTCCAATTCCAAATTCCACTTCCAAATTCCAATTCCAAATTCCACTTCCAAATTCCACTTCCAAATTTCACTTCTAAATTCGAATTTCAAATTCCACTTCCAAATTCCCCTCCCAAATTCCAGTTCTGTATTCCAATTCTAAATTTCACTTCCAAATTCCAGGTGCGAAATCCCAATTTTAAATTCCACTTCCAAATTCCATTTCCACATTCCAGTTCTAAAGTCCACTTCCAAATTCCACTTCCATATTCCAGTTCTAAATTCCAATTCCAAATTCCAATTCCAAATTCCAATTCAAAATTCCACTTCCAAATTTTACTTCCACATTCCAATTCGAAATTCCACTTCCATATTCCAATTCCAAATTCTGAGTCCAAAATACACTTCCAAATTCCAGTTCCAAATTCCCCTCCCAAATTCCAGTTCTGAATTCCTCTTATAAATTTCACTTAAAAATTCCAGGTTCGAAATCCCAATTTTAAATTCCACTTCCATATTCCAGTTCTAAATTCCACTTCCAAATTCCACTTCCATATTCCAGTTCTAAATTCCAATTCCAAATTCCAATTCGAAATTCCAATTCAAAATTCCACTTCTAAATTCCACTTCCACATTCCAATTCGAAATTCCACTTCCAAATTCCACTTCCATATTCCAATTCCAAATTCTGAGTCCAAAATACACTTCCAAATTCCGATTCCAAATTCTGCTTCCAAATTCCAGTTCCGAATTCCGTTTTGAAATTCCACTTCTAAATTCCAATTCTCAATTTCACTTCCAAATTTCAGTATCAAATTCAAATTCTAAATTCCAATTCCAAAATACAATTCCAAGCTCCAATTACCAAATGCTTTTCGGAAATACAAGTATACAATCCCATTGCCAATTCCCCTTGTGATTTCCTTTTCCAATTTCTGATACTATAATTCTCTTCCACATGTCCCACTTCAAGTGCATCCTGAAATTTTGATTCCAGATTCACATTGCCCCTTTTTAATAACATTCTGCTCTCTAAATACCCTTGTAAATTTGTGTTTCAAATTCTAATTCCAAATTCCACCTGAAAATTCCACTTTAAATTCCCATTCTTAATTACACTTCCAAATTCAGGTAACAAATTACAATCCTAAATTCCACTTCCAAATTCCACTTCCATATTCCAGTTCTAAATTCCAATTCTAAATTTCACTTCCAAATTCCAGTTCCAACCGCCAATTAACAAATGAAATTCGAAAATCCACTTCCACCGTCCCCATCCTACTTCCCCGTCTGATTCCCATTTCCAAATTCTGATACTCTAATTCTCTTCCACATGTCGCACTTCAATTGTATCCTGAAATTATGATTCCAGATTTAATTTTCTCATTTTGAATAAAATTCTTCTTTCTAAGTCCTCTTGTAAATTTATGTTTCAAATTCCAATTCCAAATTTCACTTCCAAATTCCTGTTCCAAATTCCAATGGTAAATTCCAATTGCAAACTCCACTTCCAAATTCCACTCCTAAAGTCAAATTCCCAATTCTGCTTCAAAAATCCACTTCCAAATTCCCATTCCACATTCGAGTTCCAACCTCCAATTACCATGTGCAATTCAAAAATTCACTTACACTCCCCTTCCCAATTCCCCATCTGCTTTCCTATTCCACTTTCTGATACTAGAATTCTCTTCCACATGTCGCATTTCAATTGCATACTGAAATGATGATTCCACATTCCAATTACAACTTATTAATAAAGTCTGCTTTCTAAGTACCCTTTAAAATTTGTGTTTCCAATTCCAATTCCAAATTCATTTTCCAAATTCCACTTCCAAATGGCAGTTCTAAATTCCACTTCCAAATTCCACTCCCAAATTCCAATTCTGAATTCCAATTCTAAATTTCACTTCCAAATTTCACGTTCGAAATTCCAATTTTAAATTACACTTTCAAATTCCACTTTCATATTCCAGTTCTAAATACCAATTCCAAATTCCAATTCGAAATTCCACTTCCAAATTCCACTTCCATATTCTAGTTCTAAATTCCAATTCCAAATTCTGATTCCAAAATTCACTTCCATATTCCAATTCCAAATGCTGCTTCCAAATTCCACTTCTAAATTCCACTTCCAAATTCCAGTTCCAAATTCCAATTTTACATTCCACTTCCAAATTCTACTTCCAAATTCAAGGACAAAATTCCAATTCCAAATTCCACTTCTAAATTCGAGTCTGAAATTCCACTTCCAAACTCCACTTCCAAATTCCTGTTCCAAATTCCAGTTCCAAATTGCAGGTCCAAATTCCACTTCTAAATTCCAATTTTAAATTTCACTTGCAAATTCCAGTTCCAAATTCCAATTCCAAATTCCACTTCTAAATTCGAGCTTCAAATTTCACTTCCAAAATCCAGTTCCAAATTAAAGTTCCAAATTCCTCTGACAAATTCCAGTTCTGCATTCCAATTCTAAATTTCACATCCAAATTCCAATTCCAAATTCCACTTCCAAATTCCAGTTCCAAATTCCATGTGCAAATTCCAGTTCTAAATTCGAATTCTAAATTTTACTTCCAAATTCCAGTTCCAACCGGCAATTACCAAATGCAATTCTAAAATCCACTTCCACAGTCCCGATCCGAATTCCCCTTCTGATTTCCTTTTCCACTTTCTGATACTATAATTCTCTTCCGCATGTCACACTTCAATTGCATCATGAAATTATGATTCCAGATTCAAATTACAACATATTGATAAAAGTCTCCTTTCTAAGTACCCTTTTAAATTTGTGTTCAAATAACACTTCCAAATTCAATTTCCAATTTTCAATTCTAAATTGCAATTCCAAATTCCACTTCCAAATTCCAATTCCAAATTCCACTTCCAAATTCCACTTCCAAATTTCACTTCTAAATTCGAATTTCAAATTCCACTTCCAAATTCCCCTCCCAAATTCCAGTTCTGTATTCCAATTCTAAATTTCACTTCCAAATTCCAGGTGCGAAATCCCAATTTTAAATTCCACTTCCAAATTCCATTTCCACATTCCAGTTCTAAAGTCCACTTCCAAATTCCACTTCCATATTCCAGTTCTAAATTCCAATTCCAAATTCCAATTCCAAATTCCAATTCAAAATTCCACTTCCAAATTTTACTTCCACATTCCAATTCGAAATTCCACTTCCATATTCCAATTCCAAATTCTGAGTCCAAAATACACTTCCAAATTCCAGTTCCAAATTCCCCTCCCAAATTCCAGTTCTGAATTCCTCTTATAAATTTCACTTAAAAATTCCAGGTTCGAAATCCCAATTTTAAATTCCACTTCCATATTCCAGTTCTAAATTCCACTTCCAAATTCCACTTCCATATTCCAGTTCTAAATTCCAATTACAAATTCCAATTCGAAATTCCAATTCAAAATTCCACTTCTAAATTCCACTTCCACATTCCAATTCGAAATTCCACTTCCAAATTCCACTTCCATATTCCAATTCCAAATTCTGAGTCCAAAATACACTTCCAAATTCCAATTCCAAATTCTGCTTCCAAATTCCAGTTCCGAATTCCGTTTTGAAATTCCACTTCTAAATTCCAATTCTCAATTTCACTTCCAAATTTCAGTATCAAATTCAAATTCTAAATTCCAATTCCAAAATACAATTCCAAGCTCCAATTACCAAATGCTTTTCGGAAATACAAGTATACAATCCCATTGCCAATTCCCCTTGTGATTTCCTTTTCCAATTTCTGATACTATAATTCTCTTCCACATGTCCCACTTCAAGTGCATCCTGAAATTTTGATTCCAGATTCACATTGCCCCTTTTTAATAACATTCTGCTCTCTAAATACCCTTGTAAATTTGTGTTTCAAATTCTAATTCCAAATTCCACCTGAAAATTCCACTTTAAATTCCCATTCTTAATTACACTTCCAAATTCAGGTAACAAATTACAATCCTAAATTTCACTTCCAAATTCCACTTCCATATTCCAGTTCTAAATTCCAATTCTAAATTTCACTTCCAAATTCCAGTTCCAACCGCCAATTAACAAATGAAATTCGAAAATCCACTTCCACCGTCCCCATCCTACTTCCCCGTCTGATTCCCATTTCCAAATTCTGATACTCTAATTCTCTTCCACATGTCGCACTTCAATTGTATCCTGAAATTATGATTCCAGATTTAATTTTCTCATTTTGAATAAAATTCTTCTTTCTAAGTCCTCTTGTAAATTTATGTTTCAAATTCCAATTCCAAATTTCACTTCCAAATTCCTGTTCCAAATTCCAATGGTAAATTCCAATTGCAAACTCCACTTCCAAATTCCACTCCTAAAGTCAAATTCCCAATTCTGCTTCAAAAATCCACTTCCAAATTCCCATTCCACATTCGAGTTCCAACCTCCAATTACCATGTGCAATTCAATAATTCACTTACACTCCCCTTCCCAATTCCCCATCTGCTTTCCTATTCCACTTTCTGATACTAGAATTCTCTTCCACATGTCGCATTTCAATTGCATACTGAAATGATGATTCCACATTCCAATTACAACTTATTAATAAAGTCTGCTTTCTAAGTACCCTTTAAAATTTGTGTTTCAAATTCCAATTCCAAATTCATTTTCCAAATTCCACTTCCAAATGGCAGTTCTAAATTCCACTTCCAAATTCCACTCCCAAATTCCAATTCTGAATTCCAATTCTAAATTTCACTTCCAAATTTCACGTTCGAAATTCCAATTTTAAATTACACTTTCAAATTCCACTTTCATATTCCAGTTCTAAATACCAATTCCAAATTCCAATTCGAAATTCCACTTCCAAATTCCACTTCCATATTCTAGTTCTAAATTCCAATTCCAAATTCTGATTCCAAAATTCACTTCCATATTCCAATTCCAAATGCTGCTTCCAAATTCCACTTCTAAATTCCACTTCCAAATTCCAGTTCCAAATTCCAATTTTACATTCCACTTCCAAATTCTACTTCCAAATTCAAGGACAAAATTCCAATTCCAAATTCCACTTCTAAATTCGAGTCTGAAATTCCACTTCCAAACTCCACTTCCAAATTCCTGTTCCAAATTCCAGTTCCAAATTGCAGGTCCAAATTCCACTTCTAAATTCCAATTTTAAATTTCACTTGCAAATTCCAGTTCCAAATTCCAATTCCAAATTCCACTTCTAAATTCGAGCTTCAAATTTCACTTCCAAAATCCAGTTCCAAATTAAAGTTCCAAATTCCTCTGACAAATTCCAGTTCTGCATTCCAATTCTAAATTTCACATCCAAATTCCAATTCCAAATTCCACTTCCAAATTCCAGTTCCAAATTCCATGTGCAAATTCCAGTTCTAAATTCGAATTCTAAATTTTACTTCCAAATTCCAGTTCCAACCGGCAATTACCAAATGCAATTCTAAAATCCACTTCCACAGTCCCGATCCTAATTCCCCTTCTGATTTCCTTTTCCACTTTCTGATACTATAATTCTCTTCCGCATGTCACACTTCAATTGCATCATGAAATTATGATTCCAGATTCAAATTACAACATATTGATAAAAGTCTCCTTTCTAAGTACCCTTTTAAATTTGTGTTCAAATAACACTTCCAAATTCAATTTCCAATTTTCAATTCTAAATTGCAATTCCAAATTCCACTTCCAAATTCCAATTCCAAATTCCACTTCCAAATTCCACTTCCAAATTTCACTTCTAAATTCGAATTTCAAATTCCACTTCCAAATTCCCCTCCCAAATTCCAGTTCTGTATTCCAATTCTAAATTTCACTTCCAAATTCCAGGTGCGAAATCCCAATTTTAAATTCCAATTCCAAATTCCAATTCGAAATTCCAATTCAAAATTCCACTTCCAAATTCCACTTCCACATTCCAATTCGAAAATTCCACTTCCATATTCCAATTCCAAATTCTGAGTCCAAAATACACTTCCAAATTCCAGTTCCAAATTCCCCTCCCAAATTCCAGTTCTGAATTCCACTTATAAATTTCACTTCCAAATTCCAGGTTCGAAATCCCAATTTTAAATTCCACTTCCATATTCCAGTTCTAAATTCCACTTCCAAATTCCACTTCCATATTCCAGTTCTAAATTCCAATTCCAAATTCCAATTCGAAATTCCAATTCAAAATTCCACTTCTAAATTCCACTTCCACATTCCAATTCGAAATTCCACTTCCAAATGCCACTTCCATATTCCAATTCCAAATTCTGAGTCCAAAATACACTTCCAAATTCCGATTCCAAATTCTGCTTCCAAATTCCAGTTCCGAATTCCGTTTTGAAATTCCACTTCTAAATTCCAATTCTAAATTGCACTTCCAAATTTCAGTATCAAATTCAAATTCTAAATTCCAATTCCAAAATACAGTTCCAAGCTCCAATTACCAAATAATTTTCGGAAATACACGTCCACAATCCCATTGCCAATTCCCCTTCTGATTTCCTTTTTCAATATCGGATACTGTAATTCTCTTCCACATGTCCCACTTCAAGTGCATCCTGAAGTTTTGATTCCAGATTCACATTGCCCCTTTTTAATAACATTCTGCTCTCTAAGTACCCTTGTAAATTTGTGTTTCAAATTCTAATTCCAAATTCCACCTGAAAATTCCACTTTAAATTCCCTTTCTTAATTCCACTTCCAAATTCAGGTAACAAATTACAATCCTAAATTCCACTTCCAAATTCCACTTCCATATTCCAGTTCTAAATTCCAATTCTAAATTTCACTTCCAAATTCCAGTTCCAACCGCCAATTAACAAATGAAATTCGAAAATCCACTTCCACCGTCCCCATCCTACTTCCCCGTCTGATTCCCATTTCCAAATTCTGATACTCTAATTCTCTTCCACATGCCGCACTTCAATTGTATCCTGAAATTATGATTCCAGATTTAATTTTCTCATTTTGAATAAAATTCTTCTTTCTAAGTACTCTTGTAAATTTATGTTTCAAATTCCAATTCCAAATTTCACTTCCAAATTCCTGTTCCAAATTCCAATGGTAAATTCCAATTGCAAACTCCACTTCCAAATTCCACTCCTAAAGTCAAATTCCCAATTCTGCTTCAAAAATCCACTTCCAAATTCCCATTCCACATTCGAGTTCCAACCTCCAATTACCATGTGCAATTCAAAAATTCACTTACACTCCCCTTCCCAATTCCCCATCTGCTTTCCTATTCCACTTTCTGATACTAGAATTCTCTTCCACATGTCGCATTTCAATTGCATACTGAAATGATGATTCCACATTCCAATTACAACTTATTAATAAAGTCTGCTTTCTAAGTACCCTTTAAAATTTGTGTTTCAAATTCCAATTCCAAATTCATTTTCCAAATTCCACTTCCAAATGGCAGTTCTAAATTCCACTTCCAAATTCCACTCCCAAATTCCAATTCTGAATTCCAATTCTAAATTTCACTTCCAAATTTCACGTTCGAAATTCCAATTTTAAATTACACTTTCAAATTCCACTTTCATATTCCAGTTCTAAATACCAATTCCAAATTCCAATTCGAAATTCCACTTCCAAATTCCACTTCCATATTCTAGTTCTAAATTCCAATTCCAAATTCTGATTCCAAAATTCACTTCCAAATTCCAATTCCAAATGCTGCTTCCAAATTCCACTTCTAAATTCCACTTCCAAATTCCAGTTCCAAATTCCAATTTTACATTCCACTTCCAAATTCTACTTCCAAATTCAAGTACAAAATTCCAATTCCAAATTCCACTTCTAAATTCGAGTCTGAAATTCCACTTCCAAACTCCACTCCCAAATTCCAGTTCCAAATTCCAGTTCCAAATTGCAGGTCCAAATTCCACTTCTAAATTCAAATTTTAAATTTCACTTGCAAATTCCAGTTCCAAATTCCAATTCCAAATTCCACTTCTAAATTCGAGCTTCAAATTTCACTTCCAAAATCCAGTTCCAAATTAAAGTTCCAAATTCCTCTGACAAATTCCAGTTCTGCATTCCAATTCTAAATTTCACATCCAAATTCCAATTCCAAATTCCACTTCCAAATTCCAGTTCCAAATTCCATGTGCAAATTCCAGTTCTAAATTCGAATTCTAAATTTTACTTCCAAATTCCAGTTCCAACCGGCAATTACCAAATGCAATTCTAAAATCCACTTCCACAGTCCCGATCCTAATTGCCCTTCTGATTTCCTTTTCCAGTTTCTGATACTATAATTCTCTTCCGCATGTCACACTTCAATTGCATCATGAAATTATGATTCCAGATTCCAATTACAACATATTGATAAAAGTCTCCTTTCTAAGTACCCTTTTAAATTTGTGTTCAAATAACACTTCCAAATTCAATTTCCAATTTTCAATTCTAAATTCCAATTCCAAATTCCACTTCCCAATTCCAATTCCAAATTCCACTTCCAAATTCCATTTACAAATTTCACTTCTAAATTCGAATTTCAAATTCCACTTCCAAATTCCCCTCCCAAATTCCAGTTCTGAATTCCAATTCTAAATTTCACTTCCAAATTCCAGGTTCGAAATCCCAATTTTAAATTCCACTTCCAAATTCCACTTCCACATTCCAGTTCTAAAGTCCACTTCCAAATTCCACTTCCATATTCCAGTTCTAAATTCCAATTCCAAATTCCAATTCGAAATTCCAATTCAAAATTCCACTTCCAAATTCCACTTCCACATTCCAATTCGAAAATTCCACTCCCATATTCCAATTCCAAATTCTGAGTCCAAAATACACTTCCAAATTCCAGTTCCAAATTCCCCTCCCAAATTCCAGTACTGAATTCCTCTTATTAATTTCACTTAAAAATTCCAGGTTCGAAATCCCAATTTTAAATTCCACTTCCATATTCCAGTTCTAAATTCCACTTCCAAATTCCACTTCCATATTCCAGTTCTAAATTCCAATTCCAAATTCCAATTCGAAATTCCAATTCAAAATTCCACTTCTAAATTCCACTTCCACATTCCAATTCGAAATTCCACTTCCAAATGCCACTTCCATATTCCAATTCCAAATTCTGAGTCCAAAATACACTTCCAAATTCCAATTGCAAATTCTGCTTCCAAATTCCAGTTCCGAATTCCGTTTTGAAATTCCACTTCTAAATTCCAATTCTCAATTTCACTTCCAAATTTCAGTATCAAATTCAAATTCTAAATTCCAATTCCAAAATACAATTCCAAGCTCCAATTACCAAATGCTTTTCGGAAATACAAGTATACAATCCCATTGCCAATTCCCCTTGTGATTTCCTTTTCCAATTTCTGATACTATAATTCTCTTCCACATGTCCCACTTCAAGTGCATCCTGAAATTTTGATTCCAGATTCACATTGCCCCTTTTTAATAACATTCTGCTCTCTAAATACCCTTGTAAATTTGTGTTTCAAATTCTAATTCCAAATTCCACCTGAAAATTCCACTTTAAATTCCCTTTCTTAATTCCACTTCCAAATTCAGGTAACAAATTACAATCCTAAATTCCACTTCCAAATTCCACTTCCATATTCCAGTTCTAAATTCCAATTCTAAATTTCACTTCCAAATTCCAGTTCCAACCGCCAATTAACAAATGAAATTCGAAAATCCACTTCCACCGTCCCCATCCTACTTCCCCGTCTGATTCCCATTTCCAAATTCTGATACTCTAATTCTCTTCCACATGTCGCACTTCAATTGTATCCTGAAATTATGATTCCAGATTTAATTTTCTCATTTTGAATAAAATTCTTCTTTCTAAGTCCTCTTGTAAATTTATGTTTCAAATTCCAATTCCAAATTTCACTTCCAAATTCCTGTTCCAAATTCCAATGGTAAATTCCAATTGCAAACTCCACTTCCAAATTCCACTCCTAAAGTCAAATTCCCAATTCTGCTTCAAAAATCCACTTCCAAATTCCCATTCCACATTCGAGTTCCAACCTCCAATTACCATGTGCAATTCAAAAATTCACTTACACTCCCCTTCCCAATTCCCCATCTGCTTTCCTATTCCAGTTTCTGATACTAGAATTCTCTTCCACATGTCGCATTTCAATTGCATACTGAAATGATGATTCCACATTCCAATTACAACTTATTAATAAAGTCTGCTTTCTAAGTACCCTTTAAAATTTGTGTTTCAAATTCCAATTCCAAATTCATTTTCCAAATTCCACTTCCAAATGGCAGTTCTAAATTCCACTTCCAAATTCCACTCCCAAATTCCAATTCTGAATTCCAATTCTAAATTTCACTTCCAAATTTCACGTTCGAAATTCCAATTTTAAATTACACTTTCAAATTCCACTTTCATATTCCAGTTCTAAATACCAATTCCAAATTCCAATTCGAAATTCCACTTCCAAATTCCACTTCCATATTCTAGTTCTAAATTCCAATTCCAAATTCTGATTCCAAAATTCACTTCCATATTCCAATTCCAAATGCTGCTTCCAAATTCCACTTCTAAATTCCACTTCCAAATTCCAGTTCCAAATTCCAATTTTACATTCCACTTCCAAATTCTACTTCCAAATTCAAGGACAAAATTCCCATTCCAAATTCCACTTCTAAATTCGAGTCTGAAATTCCACTTCCAAACTCCACTTCCAAATTCCTGTTCCAAATTCCAGTTCCAAATTGCAGGTCCAAATTCCACTTCTAAATTCCAATTTTAAATTTCACTTGCAAATTCCAGTTCCAAATTCCAATTCCAAATTCCACTTCTAAATTCGAGCTTCAAATTTCACTTCCAAAATCCAGTTCCAAATTAAAGTTCCA
Organism: Notamacropus eugenii; assembly: GCF_028372415.1. Taxonomy (NCBI): domain Eukaryota; kingdom Metazoa; phylum Chordata; class Mammalia; order Diprotodontia; family Macropodidae; genus Notamacropus; species Notamacropus eugenii. The sequence goes on from NW_027325135.1 coordinate 177,032, forward strand.
AATTCCTCTGACAAATTCCAGTTCTGCATTCCAATTCTAAATTTCACATCCAAATTCCAATTCCAAATTCCACTTCCAAATTCCAGTTCCAAATTCCATGTGCAAATTCCAGTTCTAAATTCGAATTCTAAATTTTACTTCCAAATTCCAGTTCCAACCGGCAATTACCAAATGCAATTCTAAAATCCACTTCCACAGTCCCGATCCTAATTCCCCTTCTGATTTCCTTTTCCACTTTCTGATACTATAATTCTCTTCCGCATGTCACACTTCAATTGCATCATGAAATTATGATTCCAGATTCAAATTACAACATATTGATAAAAGTCTCCTTTCTAAGTACCCTTTTAAATTTGTGTTCAAATAACACTTCCAAATTCAATTTCCAATTTTCAATTCTAAATTGCAATTCCAAATTCCACTTCCAAATTCCAATTCCAAATTCCACTTCCAAATTCCACTTCCAAATTTCACTTCTAAATTCGAATTTCAAATTCCACTTCCAAATTCCCCTCCCAAATTCCAGTTCTGTATTCCAATTCTAAATTTCACTTCCAAATTCCAGGTGCGAAATCCCAATTTTAAATTCCACTTCCAAATTCCATTTCCACATTCCAGTTCTAAAGTCCACTTCCAAATTCCACTTCCATATTCCAGTTCTAAATTCCAATTCCAAATTCCAATTCCAAATTCCAATTCAAAATTCCACTTCCAAATTTTACTTCCACATTCCAATTCGAAATTCCACTTCCATATTCCAATTCCAAATTCTGAGTCCAAAATACACTTCCAAATTCCAGTTCCAAATTCCCCTCCCAAATTCCAGTTCTGAATTCCTCTTATAAATTTCACTTAAAAATTCCAGGTTCGAAATCCCAATTTTAAATTCCACTTCCATATTCCAGTTCTAAATTCCACTTCCAAATTCCACTTCCATCTTCCAGTTCTAAATTCCAATTCCAAATTCCAATTCGAAATTCCAATTCAAAATTCCACTTCTAAATTCCACTTCCACATTCCAATTCGAAATTCCACTTCCAAATTCCACTTCCATATTCCAATTCCAAATTCTGAGTCCAAAATACACTTCCAAATTCCGATTCCAAATTCTGCTTCCAAATTCCAGTTCCGAATTCCGTTTTGAAATTCCACTTCTAAATTCCAATTCTCAATTTCACTTCCAAATTTCAGTATCAAATTCAAATTCTAAATTCCAATTCCAAAATACAATTCCAAGCTCCAATTACCAAATGCTTTTCGGAAATACAAGTATACAATCCCATTGCCAATTCCCCTTGTGATTTCCTTTTCCAATTTCTGATACTATAATTCTCTTCCACATGTCCCACTTCAAGTGCATCCTGAAATTTTGATTCCAGATTCACATTGCCCCTTTTTAATAACATTCTGCTCTCTAAATACCCTTGTAAATTTGTGTTTCAAATTCTAATTCCAAATTCCACCTGAAAATTCCACTTTAAATTCCCATTCTTAATTACACTTCCAAATTCAGGTAACAAATTACAATCCTAAATTTCACTTCCAAATTCCACTTCCATATTCCAGTTCTAAATTCCAATTCTAAATTTCACTTCCAAATTCCAGTTCCAACCGCCAATTAACAAATGAAATTCGAAAATCCACTTCCACCGTCCCCATCCTACTTCCCCGTCTGATTCCCATTTCCAAATTCTGATACTCTAATTCTCTTCCACATGTCGCACTTCAATTGTATCCTGAAATTATGATTCCAGATTTAATTTTCTCATTTTGAATAAAATTCTTCTTTCTAAGTCCTCTTGTAAATTTATGTTTCAAATTCCAATTCCAAATTTCACTTCCAAATTCCTGTTCCAAATTCAATGGTAAATTCCAATTGCAAACTCCACTTCCAAATTCCACTCCTAAAGTCAAATTCCCAATTCTGCTTCAAAAATCCACTTCCAAATTCCCATTCCACATTCGAGTTCCAACCTCCAATTACCATGTGCAATTCAAAAATTCACTTACACTCCCCTTCCCAATTCCCCATCTGCTTTCCTATTCCAGTTTCTGATACTAGAATTCTCTTCCACATGTCGCATTTCAATTGCATACTGAAATGATGATTCCACATTCCAATTACAACTTATTAATAAAGTCTGCTTTCTAAGTACCCTTTAAAATTTGTGTTTCAAATTCCAATTCCAAATTCATTTTCCAAATTCCACTTCCAAATGGCAGTTCTAAATTCCACTTCCAATTCCACTCCCAAATTCCAATTCTGAATTCCAATTCTAAATTTCACTTCCAAATTTCACGTTCGAAATTCCAATTTTAAATTACACTTTCAAATTCCACTTTCATATTCCAGTTCTAAATACCAATTCCAAATTCCAATTCGAAATTCCACTTCCAAATTCCACTTCCATATTCTAGTTCTAAATTCCAATTCCAAATTCTGATTCCAAAATTCACTTCCATATTCCAATTCCAAATGCTGCTTCCAAATTCCACTTCTAAATTCCACTTCCAAATTCCAGTTCCAAATTCCAATTTTACATTCCACTTCCAAATTCTACTTCCAAATTCAAGGACAAAATTCCCATTCCAAATTCCACTTCTAAATTCGAGTCTGAAATTCCACTTCCAAACTCCACTTCCAAATTCCTGTTCCAAATTCCAGTTCCAAATTGCAGGTCCAAATTCCACTTCTAAATTCCAATTTTAAATTTCACTTGCAAATTCCAGTTCCAAATTCCAATTCCAAATTCCACTTCTAAATTCGAGCTTCAAATTTCACTTCCAAAATCCAGTTCCAAATTAAAGTTCCAAATTCCTCTGACAAATTCCAGTTCTGCATTCCAATTCTAAATTTCACATCCAAATTCCAATTCCAAATTCCACTTCCAAATTCCAGTTCCAAATTCCATGTGCAAATTCCAGTTCTAAATTCGAATTCTAAATTTTACTTCCAAATTCCAGTTCCAACCGGCAATTACCAAATGCAATTCTAAAATCCACTTCCACAGTCCCGATCCTAATTCCCCTTCTGATTTCCTTTTCCACTTTCTGATACTATAATTCTCTTCCGCATGTCACACTTCAATTGCATCATGAAATTATGATTCCAGATTCAAATTACAACATATTGATAAAAGTCTCCTTTCTAAGTACCCTTTTAAATTTGTGTTCAAATAACACTTCCAAATTCAATTTCCAATTTTCAATTCTAAATTGCAATTCCAAATTCCACTTCCAAATTCCAATTACAAATTCCACTTCCAAATTCCACTTGCAAATTTCACTTCTAAATTCGAATTTCAAATTCCACTTCCAAATTCCCCTCCCAAATTCCAGTTCTGTATTCCAATTCTAAATTTCACTTCCAAATTCCAGGTGCGAAATCCCAATTTTAAATTCCACTTCCAAATTCCATTTCCACATTCCAGTTCTAAAGTCCACTTCCAAATTCCACTTCCATATTCCAGTTCTAAATTCCAATTCCAAATTCCAATTCCAAATTCCAATTCAAAATTCCACTTCCAAATTTTACTTCCACATTCCAATTCGAAATTCCACTTCCATATTCCAATTCCAAATTCTGAGTCCAAAATACACTTCCAAATTCCAGTTCCAAATTCCCCTCCCAAATTCCAGTTCTGAATTCCTCTTATAAATTTCACTTAAAAATTCCAGGTTCGAAATCCCAATTTTAAATTCCACTTCCATATTCCAGTTCTAAATTCCACTTCCAAATTCCACTTCCATATTCCAGTTCTAAATTCCAATTACAAATTCCAATTCGAAATTCCAATTCAAAATTCCACTTCTAAATTCCACTTCCACATTCCAATTCGAAATTCCACTTCCAAATTCCACTTCCATATTCCAATTCCAAATTCTGAGTCCAAAATACACTTCCAAATTCCAATTCCAAATTCTGCTTCCAAATTCCAGTTCCGAATTCCGTTTTGAAATTCCACTTCTAAATTCCAATTCTCAATTTCACTTCCAAATTTCAGTATCAAATTCAAATTCTAAATTCCAATTCCAAAATACAATTCCAAGCTCCAATTACCAAATGCTTTTCGGAAATACAAGTATACAATCCCATTGCCAATTCCCCTTGTGATTTCCTTTTCCAATTTCTGATACTATAATTCTCTTCCACATGTCCCACTTCAAGTGCATCCTGAAATTTTGATTCCAGATTCACATTGCCCCTTTTTAATAACATTCTGCTCTCTAAATACCCTTGTAAATTTGTGTTTCAAATTCTAATTCCAAATTCCACCTGAAAATTCCACTTTAAATTCCCATTCTTAATTACACTTCCAAATTCAGGTAACAAATTACAATCCTAAATTTCACTTCCAAATTCCACTTCCATATTCCAGTTCTAAATTCCAATTCTAAATTTCACTTCCAAATTCCAGTTCCAACCGCCAATTAACAAATGAAATTCGAAAATCCACTTCCACCGTCCCCATCCTACTTCCCCGTCTGATTCCCATTTCCAAATTCTGATACTCTAATTCTCTTCCACATGTCGCACTTCAATTGTATCCTGAAATTATGATTCCAGATTTAATTTTCTCATTTTGAATAAAATTCTTCTTTCTAAGTCCTCTTGTAAATTTATGTTTCAAATTCCAATTCCAAATTTCACTTCCAAATTCCTGTTCCAAATTCCAATGGTAAATTCCAATTGCAAACTCCACTTCCAAATTCCACTCCTAAAGTCAAATTCCCAATTCTGCTTCAAAAATCCACTTCCAAATTCCCATTCCACATTCGAGTTCCAACCTCCAATTACCATGTGCAATTCAAAAATTCACTTACACTCCCCTTCCCAATTC